>NW_006239333.1:131624-183159 GCF_000226075.1 Solanum tuberosum | reverse complement strand
GAATAAGAACTCCTTTCTTCAAGTCTCCACAAAACCTTCTCCAAACTTGAGAGAAAAATATCAGCTAAAGATGTTCTAAAGTGAAAATAATAATAATAATAATTGTTTCACCCTAAGACTACAATCCTAACTAGTATTTATAGTTTTCACAGATTGTGCTACGGAGGATTGTTCGGCGACATTAGTCGAGATCGCCGATGAACTCGGCAACCCGCCTTTTGGTCAGCCCATCACCTTTAGTGTCTTGCCTTTAGCATCCTCGCATTCTGGATCATTGGGCGGTACAGTACTGCTTTGCGGAACTGATCGGCGACTCGCCAACTGCTCATTTCCTCGCCTTTTGATCCACTTCCTTCAAGACTTCGCGTACTGGAACGAAGGGCGGTTCATGTCATTTCGGTGACTCGTCAAGTTGAACTCGGCAATCCGCAGGATTCCATTTCTTGTTCTTTTCATCCCTTTTTGCTCTGTTTTGTGCCTAAGTGTCCATGCTTCCACTAAAACTTCAAATACCTGAAACTTCAGTATTTTAATCAGGTATTGAGATAAAACAAGCATTCAAGGACACTATTTTTATTAAAATAAAGCCCTAAATGAGTCCAATTTGTGGACTCATCAAAACTCACTTCAAAAAAGCATTTAAACTAGTAGTTAACAATACCCACAAACTAATTCAACCCATAATCGCATGATCGCACCCCAAGAATTGAGGTTATAGCCAAACATATAAAAAGGTAAAAACAATTACTGAATCGATTATCCATCAACTAGGTAAGAGTAATCTAGTTGAATCTCTACAATTCTTCAAAACTATCAAAAATTAGAGAGAAAAGTGCTCTGAGCTAAATTTGTATTGTTCAACCCTCAAAACGTACTCAACATCCTAAAATAAATTTCAAAATCTAATTTATAGTCGTCAAAAATAAGCCACAAAGGTTCGTTTGGTGAAGTAAGTCGATCTCGCCGAACCACTTGGCGAGCCACCCTTTGACCTCTTCAATCGCCTTTTCGCCTTGGCATTCAGCATCCTCGAGTTCAATAACTTTGGGCGATCTATCTTTGCTTCATGGAACTGCTCGGCGATTTGCCAACTCCTCTTTTTTGTCACTGACTTGGTTTCTTCCCTAAGGGCTGGCACACTGGAACTTTAGGTGGTGAAGCTAGCCACTCGGTGATTCGCCAAGTGCTCTTGGCGATCACCAGTCGTACCTTTCTTCATTTATTCAGCTTGTTTGGTTCGTTTTTGCATGTTAGTGTCCTTGCTTTGTTCCTTAATCCATATACCTAAAAATCAAGGATTTAACATTAGTTTATGGCATAAATTAAGCATTTGAGGACACTAAATCTATATAAACAAAGCCCAAAATGAGTCCAAATCTCTGACTCATCAGACAATAGTTGTTGTCAATAAAAACACCTAACTAAGAGTCAGGGTTGAATCCCACAAGGACTGGTATGCAATTAAGAATTTTATTAGAGAATTAACAAGCAATTAATTCCAATGAAGTTGAAATAACAAATGGGTGGAGAAGTCCACCAATTTTAGCAACACTAATTCAGAGACCCAATTAACAATATTGATATAATTGATGATTCACGAGACTAATTGACTCTAGGGATGTGGAGATCGAATGTTGATTTCACCTAGGGTATTGTAGAATTACTCATTACAACTAATTAATCACAAATAATCTAGGTCATCATAATTGATGCTAATATTCTTTCGATCTCAAAGCATCTTTGCATTGAATCTCCTTTTGATCTGATATGCATGCCATCTTAGACAACCCAAAACCTTAGATCTGCAATTAGGTACACTAAATTATATCTATTGAACAGATCACCCACTTACATTGGTCTCGTTCTAGCACCAATGCAAGATAGAAACTAAAATTAAGTTGGCCACTTTAATTCAGGAATTGAACACTTAGAAATCAGTCAAATATATCATTAACAACCATAAAACATAGCAATTCAACAAGCCCACTAAATTACATCAACACCCAACCCCGTAATCACACCCTAAAAGTTTGAGGTTTTAGCCACACATTGCAAAGTGTAAATAGATTATACTTTGCATGAAATTAGCCATGGGTATCATGAAATTGAGTACTCAATAGGAAACCTACTTCAAATTCAACCTCAATTTACCGAATTGAAGTTCACAAATTTAAAAAGATCAACTAAAAGTGTTCTCATTCAATGGAAGAAAATGTTTATGTTCAGATTATTTCTCTCATTTTTTCCACCCTTCCTCTCTCTCCTCAGGGCTATTTATAGTTTCTCAAAATTATGCACAAAAATTAAGTTTGCGTCTCATTTGGCGACATTAGCTGAGTTCACCAACCACATTTAGTGAATCACCCATCTTTCTTCGGTTTGCCTTTTTCTTACTTCAGGCTTCATGTGTTTGAGCCTTCTTTGGTGATCTCGTTTGAGTATGCTTTTGTTAACTTGGCGAATTGCTAATTTCCACCTCATGTCGCCCTTTGGACCAACATTGTATCTGCCATCACTATAAAATTCTGCGACATCCACTCACTTCACCTTTTGTCTTTCGGTGGATTACCATTCTTGCCTCACTTCGCCAATTGACCTTGAGAGTTGACTCAGTGCATTGTTGACTTAGGTGTTTTCATGTTTATTTAGCGACTCGCCTTTCTTGTTAAGCAATCATCAATGTGTAGCTTACACTTCTTTTTTCATTTTTTGCTATTCTTTTAAACGTCAATCATTCCCTTGTCCATTTGTTTTCCTTGCTGCAAATTATCAATATATCATCAGAATGGGACAAAATTAGGCATTGAGTACACTAATTATTGAGTTAAATAGACCTCAATGAGTGAAAATCTACCACTCATCAATTAGGAAAGACAAAATAGGTAGCTAAAAAAATAAATAACTACCAAAAAAAATTCATCCCTAAAGGATCTTAAATGACCGCACTTTGAATCCGAATTTATATGCATTTCCTAGTCAACCTTAGAGTCACTTACTGGGGCTTGAAATACATTCAACTTCCACGAAATCATTCTATGGGTCATCGTCCATTCTACGACTCGTAGACCTCTTCCGTCGAACCCAACTTTAAGTCCAAAAATTCACTAAGTCTAGATCCGTTCTACGAAACCCCCATACGGCCCGTATAACACCCTATGACTCACCCTGTTCACTTGTAAGTCAAAAATCATAGACTTGAAATTTCAAAACCCAAACCCCATCTTATGAATTCCTTCCTAAAGTACGTAGGTTGGACTCACAGGCTCTATATCAATGCCCAAAAATGCACCTTTCCTTTTCATTTTGACTTTCCACTTTCTAAGGTGTTACAGTATGTCAACCAAGCATGAATAGAGTATGGAGGCAAACTAGCAATCCAACATGAATGCAAATCTCATTAAAGTGCACATAAACAAGGAGAAATCACTCCAAGCTAAATCATAACATCAAAATCAAGTTTTCATGAACATGCATACATATAGAAATAAAAGAATGACTAAAACCATGAATCCGAAAGAATGAACCATGAGGAACTAATACCTCAATCTAGAACAGGAGCGAAGGAAAGAGATGAGGATACTTGGACATCATATCAACTTCAAATCAGCTTCCAAGTAGCACCCTGGACTAATTGATTCGTACAAAGAACTTTAACGAAAGCAACTTCTTTATTTCTCAACTTCCGAACTTGACGGTTTCAATCATAACCTCTTCATACAAAAGACTTCCCTTAACTCCCAAACTTTTCAAAGGCATAATGAACGTCGAATATCCAACACACCTTTTCAACATAAAGACATGGAATACCAGATGTACTGTTGCTAAATCATTAGGTAACTCTAATTCATAAGCTACTTGCCAATACGCCTCAAAATCGGATATGGTCCCACATATGTAGGACTAATCTAACCTTTTTTTTTAATCTCATCACACCATTCATGGGTGAAATTTTCAAGTAAATCCAATCAGCAACATCAAATTTAAGCTCTATTTTTCTTACATCGGCATAAGACTTTTGTCGACTCTAAACCATTTTCAACCTTTCTCGAATGAGTGGAACCACTTTCATAGCCTCATGAACCAACTCGGGCCCTATCAAAGAGACCTTACCAACTTCAAACAACCTAATAGCATACCTACACCTCCTACCATAGTAATCCTCAAATTGAGTAATTCCAATACTAGAATGATAGCTATTATTATAGGCAAACTCAATCAAAGGCAAGTAATCATTCAATTACCATTGAAATCAATCACGTAATATCTCAATATATCTTCCAATGTATGATAGTACTCTCGACTTTCTCACTGGTCTAAGGATTAAAGGTCATGCTAAGTTTCACTTGAGTACCAAGACTTTCTAAAATAACCTCCAAAATAAGATGTAAACTAAGTACCACAGTTAGTGATAATAGATAAGGGAACTCCACGCAACCTCACCACTTCTTGAATATAAAGCTTGCCATTCTCTTCGGCTGAAAATGAAGTCTTTACAGGAAAAAAAGTGAATCGATTTCGCCATTGAGTCCACAATAATCTAAATTGAATCAAACTGATGACGGGTACGAGGTAAACCTGTAATGAAGTCCATATTAAAATCTTTCCACTTCCATGTAGGAATACTAATATATTGAGTCAAACCAATGCTCAACTTTCACTTATTGACAATTCAAACATTTAGCCACAAATTCTGCAATATAATTCTCCATCCCATTCAACCAATAGACTTTTCGCAAATCACGATACATCTTGGTGGATTTCGGGTTGATAGAGTATCGAGAACTGTGAGCATCTGTCATAATTTGATATTTCAACTCATCAACATTCAGAACACACAATCAATCTTGGTATCAAAGGACACCATCTCCCCCTTGGGAGAAAGCCTTAACAAACTATCTTCTTTAAGTCCACCAAAATTTGATCAAGATTTGTTTAGCGTTTAGATTTGAATTAAGAGACGATTCTGAACTATCTTGAACAATCACTCCGCCTTCATTAGATATGACCAAGAGAACACCTAATTGGAACAATCTATGCACATCACGAACTAACTATTTTTACCATCCTCAACATGAGTAACACTACCCATAGATAGTTCACTAAGAGAATGTACAACCACATTTTCTTTACCCATATGATAAAGGACACTCATGTCGTAATCTTTCAATAACTCAAGCCACCTCCTTTGGAAAAAATTCAAATCCCTTTGGATGAATACATACTTGAAGCTCTTGTGGTGGGTAAATACATCCACATTAACACCATATAGGTAATGCCTCTAAATATTTAGAGAAAATACTACCGCTGCTAACTCCTAATCATGAGTCGGATAATTATATTCATGAACCTTCAATTTCGTTGAAGCATAAGCGATGACTTTTCCATGTTGCATCAAAACAAAAACCAAGAACAATTCGTGAAGCATCACAATAAACCATAAAATCATATGATCCTTTCTGTAATGTAAAAATTGGGGTTGAAGTGTGTCTATCATTTAACTCTTACAAACTCTTCTCACAAGCTTCCTATAATAGGAATTTAACCTTCTTTTGAGTCAATGTCGTCAAAGGCGAAGCAATCGAGGAAAATTCTTCTACAAACCTCCTATAATAACTAGATCCCTAAGAAACTCTGGATATCTGAAGCGGACAAAGGTCTAGACTACTTTTTAACTGCCTCGATTTTCTTAGGATCTATTTGAATACCTTTGTAACACCCCAGATTATAAACGAGGCAAAAAGGTAGCGTTAGGAAAAAAAAGTGTAGGTGTGACCCACGAGGGTCAACCATGCCACATGGTTTGACCCACACTCCATGGGTGGGTGTCGTGGATAGGGCACCCTGAGAAGTGTCTAAGATAGTGACCCACGCCAGGACCCACGACCCGTTGATGGGTCGATGGTCCGTGGCTCAGGGTCTGCAGGTCCTGACCCAATTTTCAGGTCTCTGATCCTGAACCACGGTTGGCCAGGCAAAACGTAGGTCAATCCACGATCCGTCGGTCATGGTCTCGTGAATCAGGCCTGGCAGTTATTTTTAGGGACTTAAGGGTCTTTTACGATTTTAAATTAATTGAAGCGGTGTCATTTTTCCTAGACCTAGACCACCTATATAAGTATTTTTAACCCACAAAATCCCCCATTTAATACATTCTTCCTTAATCCTAAAATAAAACCAACTACTCTCAAATATTCTCTCTTAAGAACTTGAAGAAGAAGAAAAACATTTCACCTAGGGTTTCAAGCTAAGGATCTAAATTTTCCATTGATGATAGGCAATTGGACTTGAGGTATGACAACTTTCATCCATGGGTTCCTTCCACCCATGGAGTCCCCAAATTCCTCTATTTCAAATGGTAGGATTCCCCAATTAGCTAGGGTTTCCTCAAACATCATGGGTTCTTTTGATTATTGATCTTAATGGTTTAATTATGTTTGAATATGTATGAATTGATGACTTGCAATGCCTTTATGATGTTTTCCCCATGAACCCATGCACACCCCCATGTTTTTCCAATTGTAATCTCATAGAGTTGGGTTGTTGATTATGAAACAGGAGTTTTGTGATCTAAAGCATGAAGTAATAGAATTTAATTGAATTTATGATAAAAATCCCTATCTAATGTTAGAATTCTAGATTTGGTGATTGAAAGTAGCATTGAACCTTGAAAGGGAAAAGTGTGAGTTTATGCATCATCTTATGAAACCTATGTAAATGCTTTAAGGGTGCTTTGAGAGTAAAGTACCAATGTTGTTGTTGACAGTTGAAAGGCAACCATGATGTGAAAGGTTTTCTCATATAGAAAGGATTCTTAGGTTGAAAGGCTATTCTCACCTAATTGAATCAATGAATAAGAGCTATCCTAATGAAGTAGTTGGATTGGCGAAATTACATGCCTTTTCATTGATAATGAGAATAAGTAAGAAAATACTATTCCGTGGGAATTAAGCTTAGCACCGAGTGAAGAAAAAAAAACAAAAAACTTAGCACTGAGTGGATATTGACAATGAGATGGAAGCTCTCATGTTAGTAGAGGCCGGGTTTCAAGAAGAAGTCGTATGAGATGGAAGCTCACCCGTTAGTAGAGGCTGGGTTCTAGTAGCAATCTCCTTATCCCATAACTATGTGCCCACATAGGTTGATTATCTAGTGGAGCCACTTAAGCTAGATGTTCATGGTTCTACCTTAGGCAAGTAGAACAACCCTTTTCAGTGTGGGAGACACTAGGTGATCATGACTTAGCTCACATGGTCTCTATGTCAGTTAAGGATAATTCTCCCACAACAAGTTTACTAATGAACCAAGGTTACTTAAAGAAGTTTCTCCTATGGGTTCAAAGACTTAAAGATGGTTTAGCTTGCATTGACTATGATGTTATTACTTATGTTTTCCAACTACTTCTATTATGATGTTTAAACTTGGCCAGTCGCTTATCATGAAATGAAATGTCTTTTTTTATCATGTTTTAAATGTTTTTATGCATCATTATCATACTTAGTGCATTTTTGTACTAACGCATACTCTTGCCTACATTTTTTCAAATGTAGGGTCCAACAGGCAGGGTTTCCATTCTAGTGGCTAGAGCTTGAACTTTGATCTCTTTCTGATCTTAGTGAGTCCTCATGGTTCGAGGACGGATTTCCTTATTGTAGTTTCACTTTCTTATTTCCCTTTTTGGACATGATGTATAGGCTACACTCACTTTCATTCAATTGTAATAGATGGCTATGTTGAGACATGAGTTAGACTTCCTCTTTTCTATAAAGATGTTTTGGACTTAAATGTTATTTTTACTCTTTATTGTTCTAATGCTTTCTGTTATGAGGACTAAGTGGCTTGTATGGAGTCCTTCGAGGTTCTATACGCCATGTTGCATCTAGGGGGTACCCCTGGGTCGTGACAAACTTGGTATTAGAGCACAAGGTTTAGAATGATTCTAGGATGATGTCTCATATGTCACGTCTAGTAGAGTCTTGTTCACGAGTGTGAAGTGCGCCACATTTATGAATGAGAGGCTACAAGATGATTAGGAAACTCCACTTTTTTCATTACTCTTAAGTAGTGCCATAGAGTTTAACTCTATAAAGTCTCTCTTCTAATCCTAACCTTATGCTCTTCAGGATATGTCTTCTAGAAGGTCTAATACTAGAAGGAATGTGAGGTAGAATGCGGAACAAGAAGCTCCTCAAGCTCCGATAGATCCTTCAGTTGGGAATGCGATAAATACGGAGGTTAGATCGGCTTTTCAAATGTTGGCTCAAGCTTTGGCGACTCAACCCAATAGAGAGGTTGTAGCTCCTATGAATCCTAATGTGAATACGGCGGCTTCAAGAGTGATGGATTTTGCAAGGATGAACCGTCCCAAATTTCATGGCTCCAAAGTGGAAGAGGATCCTCAAAGGTTTATCGACGAAGTCTATAAGGTACGTGTTATTATGGGGATGACTCTGGAGGAGAAGGCGGAGTTAGTCACTTACTAATTGAAAGATGTTGCTCAAGTGTGGTATGATCAATGGAAGGGAGAGAGACCAGTAGGAGCGGTCCCGTAGAGTGGGAAGTGTTTAAATCGGTGTTTCTTAAGAGGTTCTTTCCCCTAGAGTTGAGGGAAGCTAAGGTGAAAGAGTTAATTAATATTCATCAAGGAAGTATGAGTGTGAAATAGTAGGCCCTAAAGTTCACTCAATTGTCAAAGTATGCTCCAACTATGCAGGCGGATTCAAGGGCTAAGATGAGTAGGTTTTTGATGGGTGTGTCCGACATGGTAGAAAAAGAATTTACATACGGCAATGCTCCTTCATGATATGAATATCTCATGTCTTATGGTGTACGCTGATGAGTCCACAAATTAGACTTATTTAGGGCTATACTTTAATAGAAATTGTGTCCTCAAATTCTTATTTTATCTCAATATCTGATGAAAACCCTTAAGTTTTAGGTATTTGATGTTTGAAGGAAAGCATGGGCACTACGTCGCAAAAAGGAACGAAAAGGCTCAAATGAACAAAGAAATGAAGGCCTGAGGATCGGCGAGTCGCCAAAGGGTCTTACTTCACCTATTATTCAAGTTTGCTGATCCCTGAAGGAAAGGATCAAGTCGGTGGAAAAAGGGAGTAGTCGGCGCATCGTCGAGAAGTTCCGTGAAGCAGTATCATGTCGCCCAATGACCCAGAGCACGACGATGCTAAAGGCTGGTGCAAGCCGGCGATGAACTACACCAAAGGGCGAATCGCCGAGTTGATCGGCGATTCCGACTAACAACGCCGAATGATCCGCTACAACACAAATCTGTGAAAGCAATAAATACTAGTTAGAGTTGTAGTTTTAAGAGTCGAACAATTATTATAATTTTCATTTAGAATAGTACTTTTTGATAATTTTGCTTTAAGTTTGAGAGGGTTTTTAAGACTTGAAAATCCAAAGGATTTCATCTTCAAGATTTGGGTTTGGGTCTCTTAGAGTCTTCAATCTTGGCCTGTATCAAGACTTAAATCTTCATACCCAGTTGAATAAAAGCTCAATTTGGTATAAATTTCTATCTCTTATACATGTGTGGCTAAAAACCCTAATTCTTGGGGTGTGATTTTTGTGAATATAGGTTAGATTAGTTGTTGGGTCTTGCTTGTTGATAGTCTATTCGTAGTTTAAATGTCATTTCGTTTAGTGGTTGTGCATGAATTTAATGAATTTGTAGTTCCAAATACAAGTGAGTGGTCGAGAGGTCGTAAAACTAAAACCCCTAGATTAATGTCCAATGTGTGTGGGTCGACATGAGGTTCAGCTCGAGAGAGTGAGCCCTAGTCCCATGTCCACACACTCAGCTCGAGAGAGTGAGTGGGTTAAGGTGGACGCTATTCTTCATGCGGCAAGTGGGTGTCCGAGAGGAACCCGCTTTAAACGGGGTAAGTTGCTCAAGAGAGAGCTTTATCCCCCTTAAAGTCTAGCCTAGTCATAATTACTCTACAAGTTCTCTATCAAAAGCATGTACCCAATGATTTAGTCTATCCCGTATTCCATTCAAATCCCAAGAATTCCCCTCTCATTATTTAGAAATCCTTGTTAATTTTGTTGTTTTTACTTACTTGTGACAAAACCCCCATTAGATACTTAACGGTTGCATCACCCTTTAATTTACAATGTTTTTAATCGTTAATGTCTTTAGCTACGACTAGTTAGAATAAAATTTTATTTATCTATTAATTCTCAAAATCACTCTCTTGGGAACGATCCAAACCCTTGGTTGGGTTACGAAACTATTGTATGATCGTAGACACTTGCATCAAAAGTTGCATGTTGATTACGCAAACATCAAAATGACTCTACTGCCAGGGAGTGGTGTTATTTGAGATTTTTTAGATTAGTAGAATTTTTATTCTTCTTAGTTGTAGTTTTACTAACTTAGTTTTTAGTTTTGTTTTGCTGATTTGTGCTTCAAAAGCAGAGGAGGAGAATATATCAACCAACACTTGCAAGCTAATGGAATTTGCTCCATTAGAGGTAATGATAACTCGGGATTAGAATCCTAACCTTCAAGCAATTGGAGGGAGAAAGGGTCCACAAGTTATGGGCAAGGTTTAAAGAAATGATTACTCAATGCCCAATTCATGACATTCCCAACATAATCCTTCTTGACTGCTTTTACAGAGGTCTTGGCCCCGAAAACAAGAGGGTGGTCGACCAACTTATTTCGGGTGATATTGAAAAGCAGTCATATGCAATGGCAGTCCAACTGCTTGACAACATGACTAAAATGAACCAAGAAGCAGAAAAGGACTTCATGATGACCACACTGATCACTCAGATGGATGAATTGGCCAAAATGATGGTGAAGATCGAGGCTCAGTGCAAGAGGAAGGATAAATATTACCCTCCTCAGGAGCGAAGAAATCTCGAGGACAATAAAGTTAAACGCATTGAGGGAATGCTATCAACCATTCTCCACAAGGCAACTAAGCAAGATAGAGAGCTCGAAGAATTAAAAGAAGACATTGAAGGGATGAAGCGAATTATTTGGTCTCATTTCAGAGTTGTTCAACTGCTCGAGAACCTTATGAGTCATGTGTTGCCTCAACTCCATTCGCAGAAAAACAGGGGGTAGCCTAGTGATGATATGGCTAACCCAAACATTTATGCTTAAATGGTGACTCACGTCGTGCCACGATGTTAACTAAGGCGCTGTTTGGGAGGCAACCCAAATCCATTTATTGTTTTCTTTTGCTTTTATAAATAATGGTGTGTTGGTTGTGCAGGTTTAAGTGTGGAAAGTGTTTGGAAAATGCAGATTGGCATCAAAATGGTCAGTCGGCAAATCACCGAAGAGGCCGGCGTACCTGACTTGACCCGCCGTTTGGCTCAACACACGTATAAATCGAAGCCTGTAAAACTCGCCGAGCTTGAGAATCAGTTCGACGTGTCGCCAACCAGGTCGGCGACCACGATTAAGATCGCCGTTTGGACCCTCTCATTGACTGAAGGTCCTATAAAACTCGGCAGTCAAATGACCATTCAGTGTGTTGCCGAATGGATTGGCGAGTGCGACTAATGTCGCCGAGTGGATGCGAACTGGACATTTTATAAAGACCACAGTTCTTAAGAGTCCAAATTCTTCACTTTTCCTCACTTTTAAACTTCACAAACCTACACCAAGGTAGTATTTTTCTTATTTTCGCATCTTACTAGTATTTCGGTTAGTTGATTTGTGCTCGGAGTTGGATTTCTTTGCTTCTTTGTATTTTTGTCTTACCTTTATCAGCATAAAAGGTTGTTTGCCTAACACTCGAAACAATTTTATAGAATTTGTATTCATTTGCAATATCTGTATCTTGTTCTTGTGTGTGCATGTATTAATCTCTAAATATGGCTTAATTTGAGACCCCGTCTGTTTGTGCTTTTAGCAGAAGTATATTTTGTGGGATTGTGTTTGGATGTTATGGATCTGAGTTAAATCTCACTAGTGCATGTGCTGACTTTGTTTTTGGGGGTTAAGGGGTTGAATTCGAGAAGGTGGGTTGAGAATAGACGCATTAGGCTGTTTGGCGAGCTAGGTCTAGCTCGCCGAACTACTCGACGGTTCACCAGATGCTCTCATCTCACTTTAATTTCTTGTGGAATTTGATGTTTAATGCTACAATTTTCGGCGAGAAGCCTGAGATCACCAAAAGTACTCGGCGACTCGCCAAAAGTATTCTTGATCGCCCTTTTTCTGCCTCTTTGATCTTGCATGCATTTCAAATTTTGGCTGACTCACCGAACCTTTCGATCAAATCTCTTTGATTCTTCTTGAGGATTTGCAGATATGGCAAAACCAAAAGTTGTCAAGAGAATTGTACCAACCTAAGAAAAGACTGGAAGGAAGATGAGGAATGAGGAGGCCGCTACATCCAAAGGCAAGGCTACTACACCGCCCACGTCTGGTGGGAAGAAAGATAAGGGAAAGGGAAAGGGAGTCAGGGAAGTCTATGCATCTTCTGGTCGAATAACTATTTCAAAAATTCCAAGAAACCATAAAGTACCCTCATGGGCCAGGGAATTCTATGCTGTTGTACATGCCTATTGGGAAAATTTGCAAGAGATAACTCCTAATGGACCTAACAGGGTCGATGCATCAGAAATAGCCCCGATTCTTAATGTCCAAACCTCGAACATGACCCCAAGCACTGACGCCAAGATTCAAAATGACACATCGGGCACTAATGCCCAGGCAGATGCAGTGACTACTTAGACAAGATCCCCTCTTTACCTTCCTCTCTGTATTTCTTCATTTTACCTTTCGGATTCTGTGTTATTTGCATTTGAGGACAAATTGCTATTATTTGTGGTGGGGTGAGGCCCATCTTTTGTGTGCTACTTTTGTTCGTGTTTTGTGTATATATTTGGGTTGTTCTGCTTTAAAAATTGTGTTTTATCTGTCGCTGAGACCAAGTGAAGTTGCATAGACAATATGTGAACTCTTTGCATCTCGTTGTAATTATCCATATATCAAATCGATTCTCTTGTGATGACCGTTGCACACTAGCAAAGGTGTGGAGTCTTGTTAGACTTAAGTGTCGATGCCTTGTGTGATAACCTTACCTGAAACCATACATGACAACACCTAGAATTTTCCCTATTGGTCCGGTTGACTAAGTAAGGCTTTCTCTTGATATGATCTCAGGCAACTTCGAAGAGTGTGAACCAATTTGACATATACCTCTTTTGTGACCTACCTTGTGAGCGTGTAATTCTCTCTTGAACACCCTTTGAGCCTTACCCTTCTTTGGAAGAAACTTGATGAAAACTAGACCTTTCTTAATCATTACTTATAATCCTCTTGAATTGTGGTTAATTAATAGCCAACTTAGGCCAAAAGGGTGTGGTGAAAAAGAAAAGGGAAAGTCAAGAAGTACAAGGGAAGTCTCCTTTAATCCATGGTGTTGAGAAAAATGGAACCCCTCCATATAAAAAAAAAAGAGAAAAGAGAAAGAAAAAGAAAAAGAATGAAAAAGAAAGTTGTGGAATAAAGTACAAAAGAGATGAGGTTTCCAAACAATCCATGGAAAGTGAATAATAGGATGACTTATGATGCACTAATGAAAATGATGAAGGAAAAAGAAAGGAAGTGTTGAGAGAACCACATTTCATGAGGATAAAAGTCACTGAGCCTAAATGACCATACATTTACACTCAGCCCCGTTACATGCCTTGTTAAGACCATTGTGATTTTGAGAAAGTCGAAACAAATGTTGATTGGAAAATACGGGTAAACCTATGGGTGAAACCATGCATTGTGTTTATCATTGTGAGTGTGAGCGTTGTATCTGATTCCTGAACTTTAAATTGATTTTACCTTGCGTGTGAAAATGGAATCATCATTTGTGTGAGGGCATTCGAAGGCTTTTGTTGAGCTTGAACTTGCATTTGAAGCAAGTATTGCGAGCTTGAGAATCTTTGGTAATAGTGTGTCACAACTTGAATCTTTGAGTAGACAATTGATCTTTGCATAAGTAAATTGAGTCTTATTGTGTGCATTCATGATTGAGTCTTGTGTAGCACTATTTGAGACACCCTTTTTGAACGGCTAAACTTGAGTTCGCTTGAGGACAAGCAAAAGTTTAAGTTGGGGGTGTTGATGAGTCCACAAATTGGACTCATTTAGGGCTATATTTTAATAGGAATTGTGTCCTCAAATGCTTATTTTATATCAATATCTGATGAAAACCCTTAAGTTTCAGGTATTTGATGTTTGAAGAAAAGCATGGACACTACGTCGCAAAAAGGAACGAAAAGGCTGAAAAGGACGGAGAAATGAAGGCCTGAGGATCGTCGTGTCCACTTAGCAAGTCGCCGAAGGGTCTTACTTCGCCTTCTTTTCCAGTGTGCTGAGCCTTGAAGGAAAGGATCAAGTCGGAGGAAAAAGGGAGCAGTCGCTGCATCGCCGAGAAGTTTCGCGAAGTAGTACCATGTCGCCCACTGACCCAGAGCACGACGATGTTGAAGGCTGGTGCAAGACGGCAATGAACTACACCAAAGGGCGAATCGCCGAGTTGATCAGCGATTCTGACTAACAACGCCGAGTGATCCGCTACAACACAAATCTTTGAAAGCAATAAATACTAGTTAGAGTTGTAGTTTTAAGAGTCGAACAATTATTATAATTTTCGTTTAGAATAGTACTTTTTGATACTTTTGCTCTAAGTTTGAGAGGGTTTTGAAGTACTTGAAGTTCCAAAGGGTTTCATCTTCAAAGATTTGGGTTTGGGTCTCTTAGAATCTTCAATCTTGGCCTGTATCAAGACTTAAATCTTCATACCCAGTTGAATGCAAGCTCAATTTGGTGTAAATTTCTATCTCTTATACATGTGTGGCTAAAAACCCCAATTCTTGGGGTGTGATTTTGTAAATATGGGTTAGATTAGTTGTTGGGTCTTGCTTTGTTGATAGTCTATTCGTAGTTTAAATGTGATTTCGTTTAGTGGTTGTGGATGAATTTAATGAATTTGTAGTGGCAAATATAATTTTATTTATGTGTTTTCGGCTTGCGAGAGAGAGGTCATAAAACGAAGATCACTAGATTGATGGCCAGTGTGAGTGGGTCGACATGAGGTTCAGCTCGAGAAAGTGAACCCTAGTCCCATGTCCACACACTCAGCTCGAGAGAGTGAGTGGGTTAAGGCGAAGGTTGTTCTTCATGCGGCAAGTGGATGTCCGAGAGAAACTCGCTTGAAACGGGGTAAGTTGCTCGAGAGAGAGCTTATCCCCCTTAAAGTCTAGCCTAGTCATAATTACTCAACAAGTTCTCTATCAAAAGCATGTACCCAATGATTTAGTCTATCCCGTATTCCATTCACATCCCAAGAATTCCCCTCTCATTATTTAGAAATCCTTGTTAATTTTGTTGTTTTTACTTACTTGTGACAAAACCCCCATTAGATACTTGACGCTTGCGTCTCCCTTTAATTTATAGTGTTTTTACTCGTTAATGTCTTTAGCTATGACTAGTTAGAATAAAATTTTATTTTTCTATTAATACTAAAAACCACTCTCTTGGGAACGATCCCAACCCTTGGTTGGGTTACTAAACTATTGTACGATCGTAGACACTTGCATCGAAAGTTCTGTCTTGATTACGCAAACATTATACGCCTAACAAATTGAGAAGTCAAAACTCAAGGAGAAGTCTAGAGAGGTAAAACGGGATAAGACCGGTGATGGTAATTTCTCACATGCTAGATCCGATGGACATGGTTGTCCTAAGTTTCGTCAAGGGTTTTCCGTTCAAGGTTCCTCTAATACTTCATCTAAGTTTAACAAGGATAGGATGTGATAAGGATGGAAGAGGCAATTGAAAGAAATAAGAAAACATATGTGGAATTATTAAAATATAATCGAATTTATGAGCAACAAAGGACTTTATGCCTTCACCTCTCAATTGAATCCAATCAAAAAGCAATAACCCAAACTCAAACGAAACGAGAAAACCAAATTGAATCCACAAAGAGGGTAACTCGATGATCGATTAAGCTAGAAGAAGTTAACTATCAATTCTAAGAGTTAACCATTAATTACTCACTAATTCTGTAAGGGAATTAAACTAACATTAAATTAGCAACTACAATTTGAGAGCATTCAATTTCAACATTCAACATACTTTAAGTCTTCAGAAATGAAAAAGACTAATATTTATACTAAGGAAATAAAGAAGACACTTCTTTGACATTTTACCCTTAATGAGATAATAGCCTTGTTTGGTTGTCTTCTTTTGTCAATTCTTAAATTCATGAGATGGCCATTTGCACACATGGCCACTTTCTTCATTCTCTTCACTTTGATGGACATTTAACACATTATATGTCTTTATTTGGTGTCCATCGAGCTCCTCTAAAGATTTCACATGATCTTTGCTGTCCATGACATTATCATCCTCTCCTTCTTGAAAAGGATTTATCTTCGTATCCAAACCTTGCAAAAACATAAGAAGGATAAGCAACCAAGAGGTCCTCATAGCAAGAGGGTTAGTATAATTGTTAGCACAAAAAGCTTTATACCAAGGAGACTCAATCTCAAGGAACAACCAAGTATCCTCCATTATCATGGCTATTAATCCCATACAAGAAGCACAAGGAAATTGGCTATTTCGCACATCAAAAGGTTACCACCCAAAAGATAGCACTACTACAAGCTCACATACTCCCAAACGTTCATCGGGGTCAATATGATAGAAGGTCCACATAATTTGGTCATACAAACAAGTATATACCTCAATGAAACCCCGACCCAAATGCCATGAATATTTAAGATAAATATGAGACTTTTCATATGCAAAGAGATAGTAGATAAAGGTGTCATGCACTTTGGAGTCATCTAAGGTGTTCCGATATGCAAGATCACAACTAGGTTCAAAGATCCTAGCACTCATTACATCACAAGATGGAACACACAAAGACAACATGCCAAATTTAAGATAAACTTCACCTTCTCTTGACAAATAAGCACAATAATCAAGATCATATGTAAAGACATAGTAAAGAAAGGGGGTTAGAAAACTACCATTTCCCATACACAACGTAGGACCCTCAAGTGGATTGTAAATCCTCAAGAAGAACTTTCCATCATAGGGAAAGGTGCCAACAAATTCCTCCAAACTGTGCTTATCATCTTGACCAAGCATCAGTAAACAAGTGCCATAGTTCAACTCATTACCGAGGTCAAATGGAAGGAAATCCATGAACATGGATCAAGTACACACTTTTTTACCCGGTTGACACTTTTATCGTCCAATATCATACTCCACTCAAAAGTGTGAACATCATCATATGCAAACAAGTAGTAAATAAAGGTGTTACATAAATGAACTTCATCCAAGATGTGTCCACATATAGAATCACACTTTGATCCACAAGCATTAAGACCTTGATAGAGAATAAGGTCACACAAGAATGAAAGGCTCATTGGAGAACATACATCCTCTTCCTTTTGACCACTAACCCCTCCAATAGACGTACTATCATCTTCCAAGACAAGAGTTCCATCTTTGGAAAGTGTGTCAATATACCATAGTGTATTCTCAATCACTTGGTAGCCTTCAAGAGGGATTACAATTCTATCTTGCCAAGACACAACACTATGCATTTCACCATCATTAGTGATGTCAACATCAAACAAGGGATTATTACACACAAGTTTATCAACACCAATATCACTTGATAATGAACTAGCATTTAAAGCACATGTATCAACACTAGGTGGACACAAATTGATTTTACTAGAAGAATTAATTTGGTCATCAATAGGATCAACTAGTGTATCCACATTCTCAATAGGTACATTATCAAAACATGGAAAAGAACTACATGACAATGTAATATCACTCAAGGCACAAGTGTCAACACTAGGTGGACATATATTGATCTTACAAGAAGAATCTATTTGGTCATCAATAGGATCAACTTGTGTATGAACACTTTCAACAAATACATTATCACTATGTGGAAAAGAATCATTTAGCTCACATGAAATCAAGTTATCACTTATACTCAATTGGCTACTAGCCACAAAATGAAGTTTTAAGCTAAAGGAAGTGCAAGAATTAGCATTGTTACCTTGTAGCTCATAACATGAAGTGTCTTCACCTTGGTTGTGCAACTCCTTAGTTTCTTCATCATGATGAGTAGTACCCTTCAATAGTCTTTTCAACTCATCGGTTTCCATCTTGGTGACTAATTGAATGACCTTTTCAATATTTCCTTGTATTGAAGCAAACAACTCATTTGTGCTCATAGTACGAGGATCTCAATTGCAAAATGATGATGATCCTTTCATAATACCTATAAAACTTAACAAACAAGTTAGTATAAAAATCCTCACGTCACTTTATTTGAACTCTCAACTCACCTACTATGACGTCGTCTCAAAATTGATAGTGAACTAGCTTTGCCAACCAATTCAAGGTCACCTATCCTTTCTGGTGGAGTGGATTCTTTTGACTCTTGAAAGAAGGAAGGCCCAAATAAAAACTAACGGACTTAAATCAAGAAGGTTATCAACGAATTAAGATGAGAAAAGTAGAAGAAAGAAGCACCAAAAGATCCATACTCAAAACAAACTAAGTAACAAAAGTAGAAGAATTACTTGTTATTACTTAATTTGAAGGAACAAAGAAATTATTTGATGATTAAAAATGTAGCGACCCTTTGGAAAGGATACTACCACTTAAACAAGAAATCTAATTAAATACTTGCAACATTTAAAAGAGGTTGACTATGGCCATATTGATTTTAATCTAGTAGAGGTATTAGGTTCATAACGAATAATTTAGTTAAGGATATACACCTTGGCCATTTAAACATTTATTTGATGTTAAAACTGACATGGCACGAAATTTAACTTATGACGAAAAAACCCTCCCAGAATAATTTAAGCAAATAACTGACGAGCTTTTCATGCATATATTATCCTCACACTTAAGGATGGGATAACAAGAATATTACCAAGAGTACCGAAATTAGCAGGTTCATGCTTCACACAAATCCAAACCAATAGTAAATTTAGTATATTACAAGACTTGGGTTTACACACCCCAAAAAGATAAAAACGTAAAACCATACTTATATTACAACCCATGGTGACATGATCAAATTAGGCCTCAAAATTTCATGTAAATATACAACACATAGATCATGTACAAGTCCCAAGGTTTATAAAAATATAGATGCCTATATGCAATTGTGATCTTCCTTAAGGCTCTCAAAATCTCCATCTCCAATGGCCAGCTTCATGCATCCTCTTGAACATTCCCTACGATAGAAACAACTATCGCTAATCATATAGCTTAGTGGTGCAAAAATTATAGGTTCGGAGCCCTCAGATTCACCAAGTTACCTTTCTCAAGTCATGGGCATCATAATTGAACATAATAAATAAATCAAGTAAACAATATATAAAAAGTATCAAGTTCGATATTTAAAGATCCAAATGTCAAGAACATTCATAGCACAGTTTTCCAAGAGATTCAACAACAAGGCTCGCCCAATATATACATCATGTCGTCGCACCAAGAACAAGCAGGTATCAAGAAGGGTCGACGCCCTGTATCAACAAGGGTCAAAACCCAATAATCAAGAGAAGCAAGAACCATATTAAAAATGGCTTTCTTGTTCGTACTTAAAACAGACAACTTCCATTCTTGAGACGGACTAAAAATCCAGAGTCAAGATGGCAAATGATCTGAATCAAGAGGCATGCCAATAGTGACAAAGTCACAACCACAAGAAGGACAAGGTCCCAACAATAGTACCAAGTGATCAAACAATTCGTACAAGTGGGCGAGTTACACAAGCATCTTTAATGTCTTAAAGGATACCAACACGACAATGCAAAGTGACAAGGGGTAACCAAGGTACCAAGATAAACTTTCAGATATACCAGCAAGTAAAAAGTGTACAAGTACAAGTTTATACACAAACCTCAGTGCTTAGCTTAGAAACAGTCCAACACAACTTCAAGAGTTCAAACCGTAGACCAACCAACGTATCAAGGTCCTCAACTTGTTGGCGAGTATATACAACCTTAAAATAAAATAAAATAACTTATTTAATCCCTAGTAGCTCAATAGTGTTAATGTAAAACAAGATTATCATCACAAGTAAGCTTAGCCTGTACAAATACGACTATGCTCCCAAAACAGTAATTCTGGCCAGCCTAGTACCTCATGTCACAACTTAGATTTGAAAAGGAAAAAGGAAATATTGGACTGTATATCCTTCAAGAAAGATGTAGGTACATCTCTTAAGGTTGCAAACAATCAAGAATCACCGCAAAATATATTTTGTACAAAAAGATACCATCGATACACTAACAGTTGTTCATACAGGATTTCTAAATCCAAAATCTGGACAGAACTTGTCCTATGTTGCGTCCCATATTTAGAATCCATAACATCTAAATTAGAGTTTTAGATAAACATAAGAGTTGTAGGTATACAAATTAGATTTCTAAAACATATTTATTCACTGAAAAATGAGTTCTAGAAAAGGAGATATTCCAAAAGTACTAAACACTACTTAGCTCAAAAACAGATTTTGACTACTCACCAAAGAGAAGGGTGTATCTCGAATTCCAGCCAAAAGGACCAAGTTTTTATCTTGTAATTTTGAGAGTAATATTGTTAGAGAGAGTTCACCAGGTTTCTTAGAGCTAAGGAACAACGAATTTCACTATAGAGGAGGTGTAAACATATAGTCTCAAGAGTGATGTTTATCACATGCACAGCTGCCTCCAAAAGGTGGCTGCCCAAAACTGCATACATATATACCTATATGTATAACCCTCACCTCCCTATCAAGTTATACATAATTCTAATTAGAATATTACGCAAATACCCCAATACAATATCTTAAATTACGATGACAATTTATGTTAAGCAAGTTTGCAAATATCACAACATTTCAAGTTCCCAAAATGAGAGTAAAACATACAGTAGTGATTAAGCAATGGTGTATCGACAAGCGACTCTTGGTTAGCATTTCGGGGTGTTACAAAAAACTAGTTAACAAGTAATTAAAGATGTTAATTAATTGTTAAATAGTTGAGAAATAGAAGAAAAATGAGTTTAGAAGAAGAAGTGAATTTGGACACTTATAAAAAATGTAAGCCTCAAAGAAGTTCATCACTTGTAAGCCTTTGATTAAAGGATTTGATGATTAAAACTAGTTAAAAAGTAATTAAAGATGTTAATTAATTGCTAAATAGTTGAGGAATTGAAGGAAAAGAAGTGTAGAAAAAGAATCATGAAATTTGGACACTTAGAAAATATTTTAGGTCAAAAACACTTCCCTTACTTAGAATATTTTTGGGGTCTTAAGCAAAAACCTGCACATTTTGCTCTCTGAAACTGAGCCACACACGTCACGTGGCGCGTCTAGGATGGCCTAGCACTCAGTTGTTGTTGTGGCACTGAGCTGACGCGTGCTGAAGTGGCTGCTATGCTGGCAGTTTACTGCTGATGTGTGCAGTCCACGTGGAATATTCTTTTTTTGAAATTCAATTTTTTTTAAAAATTTTGAATTTCCTTTTTTTTCTTTTTTTTTTCAAATTTCCACAAGTGGACCATTAAAATTTTTGACCAACTTTGATTTGAGAATATTGGATCAAATGTACTTTCTTTCTTCTTCTTTTTCAAGAATAACTTGAAGATTATCAAGAACAACTAGAACACTAAAAACACACACTAAATCACAATACAACCAAATCAACTCGGAATTAGTTCAAAATTTTAGGATTTTCTTCCATTCAACATAGAGAACAAAGCACAGTAATTATTAACCTCCAATTTCTCATCAATCAAAAGACCCACTTTCAAAATTTTGAAAAGCTTGAAACCCTTCAATGGTAACTTCACATCTACAACTCCAAATTGAACAAAATTTGAAACCTAGACTCAAAAAACACTAGGGAACAAGGATATACTGTTAAAAACAACAAATCAAAAACAAAAAAAAATCTGATTTTTTTTGGACTTTTTTTTTTCAAAACCAAGACTTGATTTATAAGAACAAATCTAAACCTAGGTGCTTGATACCAAATGATAAGGATGGAAGAGTCAATTGAAATAAATAAGAAAACATATGTGGAATAATCAAAATCTAATCGAATTTATGAGCAACAAAGGACTTTATACCTTCACCTCTCAATTGAATTCGATCAAACAACAATAACCCAAACTCAAACGAAACGAGAAAACCAAATTGAATCCACAAAGAGGGTAACTCGATGATCGATTAAGCTAGAAGAAGTTAACTATCAATTCTAAGATTTAACCACTAATTACTCACTAATTACTTAAGGAAATTAAACTAACACTAAATTAGCAACTACAATTTGAGAGCATTCAATTTCACCATTCAACATACTCTAAGTCTTCAAAAATTAAAAAGACTAATATTTATACTAAGGAAATAAAGAAGACGCTTCTTTGACATTTTACCCTTAATGAGATAAAAGCCTTGTTTGGTTGTCTTCTTTTGTCAATTCTTAAATTCATGAGATGGCCATTTGCACACATGGCCACTTTCTTCCTTCTCTTCACTTTGATGGACATTTAACACATTATATGTCTTTATTTGGTGTCCATCAAGATCCTCTAAAGCTTTCACGTGATCTATGATGTCCATGACATTATCAGGGTGTCTAACCCTAAACTTCAAGGAGGTAATGGAGCTCGATCTTTTATGGCTAGGTCTACATTTGCTAAATGTGGGAAGAAACTTGATGGTAAGTGCCTAGCCGGCACCGACGGATGCTTTAGTTGTGGGAAGAGTGGTCACAAAATGAGAGATTGCCCCATGCTTGAGTCAAAAGGAATGGAAGGCAAGCAAGCTCCTCATAGTGGTTCAAATTCCAATGCTCCAAAGCAAAACCGCTTCTATGATCTCCAATACTGAGGTGACCAGGAGAGTTCCCCGGATGTAATGAACGGTATGTTAAAAAAATTTCAACATGATGTATATGCCTTGTTAGATCCCGGTGCTACTTTATCTTTTGTGACGCCCTATGTGACAATGAGGTTTGATGTTCTCCTGGAAGTGTTATTAGAATCTTTTTCTGTCTCTACTCTTGTTGGTGATTTTGTGGTGGCTAAGAGATTTTATGGAAGGTGGCTGGTTTGCTTATCACATAAAGTTACTATTGTTTACTTGGTAGAGCTTTACATGTTAGACTTGGATGTGATTCTTGGTATGAATTACATGTTTGTTATGCCTCTATTGATTGTAGAACTCGAATGGTCAGATTTCAGTTCCCAAATGAGCCTATCCGAGAGTGGAAGGGGGGAAATTATATGCCTAGAGGTCAATTTGTGTCTAACCTTAAAACTAGAAAGATGATCTCGAAAGGTTACTTTTACCATATTGTGAGGGTGAGGGATGTAGATTCTGAAACCCCTTCTTTTGAGTCGGTTCCCATGGTTAATGAGTTCCCAGAAGTTTTCCCCGATGATTTGCTCGGTATTCTTCCCGAATGGGAAATAGATTTTGATATTGACCTTCTTTCGGATACGCAACCTATCTTTATTCCTCCATATAGAATGGATCCGGCCAAATTAGAGGAGATGAAGGATCAACTAAAGGATTTATTGGATAAGGGTTTCATCCGACCAAGTATCTCTCCATGGGGTGCTCCCGTATTATTTGTTAGAAAGAAAGACGGGTCTCTTCGAATGTGCATTGATTATCGTCAATTGAATAAAGTGACCATTAAGAACAAATATCCTCTTCCAAGAATTGATGACTTGTTTGACCAACTTCAAGGGGCTAGTTATTTCTCAAAAATTGATCTTCGTTCGGGTTATCACCAATTGAGGGTGAGGATGATATTCCAAAGATGGCTTTTCGAACCCGGTATGGTCACTATGAGTTTTTGGTTATGTCGTCTGGGTTTACTAATGCTCCAATGGCATTTATGGATTTGATGAATAATGTGTTTAGACAATACCTTGATATGTTCATAATTGTGTGTATTGATGATATTTTGATCTATTCAAGGTGTGAGGATGAACATGTGGACCATTTGAGAATTGTTTTGCAAGTTCTTAAGGACCAACAACTTTTTGCAAAGTTTAGCAAGTGTGAATTTTGGTTAAGGTATGTAGCTTTCCTTGGTCATATTGTGTCAAGCAAGGGGATTAAGGTAGATTCAAAGAAGACGGATGCGGTTAAGAGTTGACCTACAGCTCTAACTCCTTCCGACATTAGAAGATTTTTGGGTTTGGCCGGTTACTATAGAATGTTTGTTGAGGGATTTTCTTCCATTGCTTCTCCTTTGATGGCTTTGACTCAAAAGAAGGCTAAGTTTGTGTGGTTGGAAGCTTGTGAGAAAAGTTTCCAAGAGTTGAAAGACAGACTTACTTCCGCTCCGATGTTGACCTTATCGGAAGGTACAGATAGTTTTGTGATGTATTGTGATGCCTCTAGAGTTGGGCTAGGATGCATGCTTATGCAAAATGGTAAGGTGATTGCCTATGCTTCAAGTCAACTTAAGATCCATGAGAAGAATTATCCTACCCATGACCTAGAGTTAGCGACGGTTGTGTTTGCCTTAAAAATATGGAGGCATTATTTGTATAGGGTCCATGTGGATTTTTCACCGATCATAAGAGTCTACAATATGTGTTTAGTCAAAAGGACTTGAACCTTCACCAAAGAAGGTGGCTAGAACTCTTGAAGGATTATGACATGAGTGTACTTTATCACCCCGACAAAGGTAATGTTGTGGCGGATGCTCTTAGTAGATTGTCAATGGGTAGTGTGGCTCATATGGATGAAGAAAAGAAAGAGTTCGTTCGTGATATTCATAGGTTGGCCCGACTAGGTGTTCAACTAGTGGATTCAACCAAGGGTGGTGTCATGGTCCATAATAGGTCCAAATCATCTTGTGTGATGGATGTGAAGGCTAAGCAAGGCCTTGATCCAATATTGGTAGAGTTGAAAGAGGCGGTACTCAAAAAGTCTGTTGAGGCTTTCTCCCAAGGGGGAGATGGGGTACTTAGATATCAAGGTCGGTTATGTGTTCCGAATCTTGATGACTTAAGGGGACAAAATTTAGAGGAAGCCCATAGTTCTTGGTATTCTATTCCCTCGGGATCCACCAAGATGTATCGTGATCTACGGGAAGTCTATTGGTGAAATGGGATAAAGAAAGATATTACGGGATTTGTGGCCAAATGTCCTAATTGTCAACAAATGAAAGTTGAGCACCAAAGGTCGGGAGGTTTATCCCAAGATATTGATATTCCTACTTGGAAGTGGGAAGACATGAACATGGAATTTATAGTTGGTTTGCCTCGCACCCGGCAACAACATGACTCTATATGGGTAATAATGGATCGGTTGAAGAAATCAGCTATTTTCCTTCCCGTCAAAGTTTTTTATTCGGTGGAATACTATGCTAAGAAATACTTGAGAGAGACAGTAAAATTGCATAGTGTGCCTTCGTCTATCATTTTCGATTGTGGTACCCAATTCACTTCTAAGTTTTGGAAGTCATTCCAAAAGGGTCTTGGTACCAAGGTTAAGCTTAGCACGACTTTTCATCCCCAAACTGATGGTCAAGCAGAGCGTACTATTCAGACTTTGGAAGACATGTAAAGGGCTTGCGTGATTGATTTTAAGGGTAATTGGGATGACCATTTTCCATTGATGGAATTTGCCTATAATAATAGCTATCCCTCGAGTATTGGGATGGCTCCAGTTGAGGCTCTTTATAGTACGAGGGGTAGATATCCTATAGGTTGGTTTTAGGTGGGTGAAGTAGCTTTGATAGGTCCCGAGCTAGTTTATGAAGCTATTGAGAAAGTCTGACTTATTAGAGAAAGGTTGAAAATGGCCCAAAGACGAAAAAAGTCTTATGCCGATGTTAGAAAAAGGAATCTTGAATTTGAGGTTCATGATTAGGTTAATTTGAAAATTTCACCCATGAAGGGTGTTATGAGGTTTGGAAAGAAAGGAAAGCTTAGTCCCCGTTTTGTAGGCTCGTATGAGATTTTGAGGCGTGTTGGCAAGGTTGCATATGAGCTAGATTTGCTAAATGAGTTGGTATTGGTGCATCCGATTTTCCATGTCTCTATAGTTAAGAAATGTGTTGGGGATCCAACATCAATAGTTTCCTTAGAGAGTTTGGAGGTTAAAGAGAATCTTGCTTATAAAAGAGGTGTCGGTTGAGATCTTAGATCGGCAAGTCAAAAAGTTGAGAAATAAGGAAGTTGTCTTTGTGAAGGTGCTATGGAGGAATCATTTAGTTGAGGGTGCTACTTGGGAGGCCAAGGCCAAGGCCAATATGAAGTCCCGATATCCTCATCGCTTTCCTTCTACTCCTACTTTATCTTGAGGTAATGAGTTCCTCTTGGGTTGTTATATGTGTTGGGAGTCTTGTATGATTTATGTGTTTCCATGATTTCCTTATGATTATGCATGTTTATGTAAAATCTTATGGTTGAACATGCGTTTGTTATGCTCTTTGAGAATGAGTTGCATAAAGGCTCCATGAGAATGTGTTGAGCATGCTTTTAGTTTGGAGAAAGAAGTTCCTCCTTAAACATGAGAAATTTTGAATTTCATGCATATTTGGTTGCTAGATGTAGTTCCTACTTCCTTTTGATGAATTTGAGTATGATGAGTTTGGAGTTGATGTTTTCTCCTTATTTATGTGCATTGCATACATGGTGGGCTTACAGAGTTAGCTCACCCCTCTTTTGATGTTTTTAGAACATCATAACTTGGAGTCGGTAATTCCTCTTTGGCGAATTACATTGCATCGTAGGTTGGGTTTTTAGTTCCCTCCTACTCTTTTATAACCAGTTTAAATCTCATTCGAGGACAAATGGTCCCAAGGGGGAGATAATCTAACACCCCGAATTAGAAATGAGGCAAAAAGGAAGCTTTAGGAAACAAAACTGCAGGTGTGACCCACGAGGGTCAACCACGCCACGTGGTTGGACCCACGCTCCATGGGTGGGTGTCGTTGATAGGGTACCCAGAGAACTGTCTAGGAAAGTGACCCACACCAGGACCCACAGCCCGTTGATGGGTCGACGGTCCGTGGCTTGGGGTCCGTAGGTCCTGACCCCAATTTTCAGGTCTCTGATCTCGAACCACGGTTTACTAGGACAGACCGTACGTCAATCCACGGTCTGTCGGTCATGGTCTCTTGGATCAGGACTGGCAGTTATATTTAGGGACTTAAGGGTCTTTTCCAGTTTTAACTAAATTGAAGTGGTGTCATTTTTCCTAGACCTAGACCACCTATATAGGTATTTTGAACCCCCAAAATCCCCAATCTAATTCATTCTTCCTAAATCCTAAAAAAAAAAACCAAATCCTCTCAAATATTCTCTCTCAAGAAGAAGAAGAAGAAGATTTCACCTAGTGTTTCAAGCTAAGGATCCAAATTCTCCATTGAAGATAGGCAATTGGACTTGAGGTATAATATCTTTCATCCATGAGTTCCTTCCACCCATGGAGTCCCCAAATTCCTCTATTTCAAATGGTAGGATTCCCCAATTAGCTAGGGTTTTCCTCAAACACCATGGGTTCTTTTGATTATTGATCTTAATGGTTTAATTATGTTTAAATATACATGAATTGATGATTTATAATGCCTTTATGATGTTCCACCATGAACCCATGCAAACCCCCATGTTTTCCAATTGTGATCTCATAGAGTTGGGTTGTTGATTATGACAGAGGAGTTTTGTCATCTAAAGCATGAAGTACTAGAATTTATGATAAAATCCCTATTTAATGTTAGAATTCTAGATTCGGTGATTGAAAGTAGCTTTGAACCTTGAAAGGGCTAGGTGTGAGTTTATGCATGATCTTATGAAACCTATGTAGATGCTTTAAGGGTGCTTTGAGAGTAAAGTACCAATGTTGTTGTTGTTGTGTTGTTGAGATGATATTCTCATAAAACACTTACAACCATGATGTGAAAGGTTTTCTCACAAAGAAAAGATTCTTAGGTTGGAAGGCTATTCTCACCTAATTGAATCAATGAATAAGAGTTATCCTAATGAACTAGTTGGATTGTAAAAATGACATGCCTTTCCATGGATAATGAGAATAAGTAAGAAAATACTATTACGTGGGAATTAAACTTAGCACTGAGTTGATATTAACATTGAGATGAAAGCTCTCATGTTAGTAGAGTTTGGGTTTCTATAAGAAGTCTCATGAGATGGAAGCTCACCCGTTAGTAGAGGTCAGGTTTCTAGTAGCAATCTCCTTATCCCATAACTATGTACCCCCATATGTTGATTAGATAGTGGATCCACTTAATCTATATGTTCATGGTTCTACCTTAGGCAAGTAGAACAACCCTTTTTCGGTGTGGGAGACACCGGGCGATCATGTGTTAGCTCACATGGTCTCTATGTCAGTTATGGCTAATTATCCCACAACTAGTTGACTAATGAATCTAGGTTACTTAAAGAATTTTCTTATATGTTTTCAAAGACTTAAAAGTGGTTTAGCTTGCATTGACTATGATGTTATTACTTATGTTTTCCAACTACTCCGATTATGATGTTTAAAATTGGTAAATCGCTTATCATGAAATGAAATGTCCTTTTTAGCATGTTCTAAATGTGTTTTTGCATCGTAATCATACTTAGTGCATTTTTTTACTAATGCATACTCTTGCCTACATTTTTCTCAAATGTAGGGTCCGATAGGTAGGGTATCCATTCTAGTGGCTAGAGCTTGGACTTTGATCTCTTTACGAGCTTGTTGAGTCCTCATGGTTCTAGGACGGATTTAATTATTGTAGTTTCACTTTTGTATTTCCCTTTTTGGACATGATGTATGGGCTAGGCCCACTTTCATTCCATTGTAATAGATGGCTATGTTGAGACATGAGTTAGATTTCCGCTTTTCTATAAAGATGCTTTGGACTTAAATGTTGTGTTTACTCTTTATTGTTCTAATGCTTTATGTTATGTGGACTAAGTGGTTTGTATGGAGTCCTTCAAGGTTCTATACGCCATGATACATCTAAGGGGTACCCCTAGGGGGTGACAACCTTCACCGGAGACAATATGGCCAAGAAAAGCGACAGACATCAACAAAAACTTACATTTTCTAAACTTAGCATACCATTCTCGAACCTTGAGAATTCGTAACACAATCCTTAAATGCTCAACATGTTCATTCTCACTCCATCAGTAAATAAAAATATCATCAATAAACACAATTACAAAAATGTCAAGATATTGCTTAAAGACATATTCATTAACTCCATGAATGTTACCGGGTATAAGTCAAACCAAACGATATCACAAAAAACTCACAGTAACCATATCGAGTTTGAAATGTCGTCTTCAGAATTTCACTTTCATTTACCCTCAATTGGTGATAACCCGACTGAAGGTCAATCTTAGAGAAGAAACTCACACCTTGGATTTGATCAAACAAATTATCAATTCTTGGAATACGATACTTATTATTTATGGTAAGCTTATTCAATTGCCAAAAGTCATTGCACATACGGAGGGAACCATCCTTCTTTTGAACAGATAACATCGGAGCACCCCATGAAGAGATACTCAATCTAATAAAACCCTTATCTAATAAATCCTTCAGTTGGTCCTTTAATTCCTTAAGTTCTGTCAGGGCCATACAGTAAGGAGGAATAGAGATAGGTTGCATGTCCATAAGCATGTCGATACCGAAGTATGTTTTCCTTTCAGGAGGAATACCGTGAAGATCACCAAGAAATACTTTGGAAACTCAATTACAATTGGAACTGACTTAATAGTAGGGGTTTTAGAATCGATATCCCTAACCTAAACAAGGTGATAAATGCAACCATTAGAAATTATTTTCCTAGCCTTTAGGCAAGTTATGAACTAAGCCTTAAGAGCATAATTTCCCCCTTTCCATTCTAAGATAGGTTCGTCCGGAACCTGAAATGTGACCAATCGGGTACTATAGTGTATGGAAGCATAACAAGAATGAAGTCAACTCATCCTAAGAATAACATAAAATCTAGCATATCAAGCTCTACAAGATCAACATGAGTGACTCTATGAGGCGTAAACAGGCAATTTCTATACACTCTTTTAGCAACAATAGAATCACCAATCGGCGTTGAGACTATAAAGGGACTAGAAAGCATTTCAAGGCCAACATAAAATCTCACGGTCACATAAGGAGTAACAAATGACAATGTAGCACCCGGATCAAGCAAAGAATACAGATCAAGATGAAAGACTTTCAACATACAAGTCACAACATCCGGAGAATCCTCATGATCTTTTCATGTATGAAAAACATAGAGCCTATTCTGTAAAGGAGCAACCCAAACCAGAACCACTAGGCTGAGCTTGGCTACCATCATTTCCCTTAGTAGCTTGCAACGGACAATCTCTCATCTTGCAACCACTCTCCTCGAAGAAAACATCAGCACAAACTAAGCAATTTCTCGAGTGACTCTTGCCACATTTTTAGAAAGTGGGAATAGAAGATCCATTTCCACCAGTTCCTAGAGATTTAGGGTTAGACACCCTCTCTTTGTTGAACTTAAGAGCCGGAACATCAGAAGAACCTTGATCGGAGAACCTTTGCGGGAATTGAGAACTACCATATCCATCAGACCTTGAATGAGAAAAATCACTATCATCGGTCCTTTCCCTCTTATACTCCCGAGATTTCTCCTTTAGCTTTTCCTCTTCAATTTGTTGGGCATGTATCATCAAACGAGAAATATCCATCTCTTTGATCAACGTGGTGGTACGACACTCCTTGATCACTAGGCACAAACTTACTCATCCTTGCCCTAGAGTCAGCAGCAACCATAGATGGAGCATACTGAGGAAATTGAGTGAACTTCAAAGCATACTCTTTCACAGTCATATTTCCTTGACGAAGATTAATGAACTCAAGCACCTTTGCCTCTCTCATCTCAAGAGGAAAGAAATGATCAAGAAAATCCTCTTTGAATTTCTCCTAATCAAGAGGACTCGCATCAATAGCCCTATCTTCCTTCCATTGGTTGAACCAAATTTGAGCAACACCTTTGAGTTAATAAGCGGCCAATTCCTGCTTCTCTACTGTAGACACTCCCATAATTTCCACTATCTTATAAGTCTCATTAATGAACTATTGAGGATCCTCATCAACATTCAACTTGTGAAAATCCGAGAGATTCATCCTAATGAAGTCTCTCACCTTTGTTGCCGCCCTAGCCACATTTGTATTCACGGGAGCAATATCTTCTCTATTAGCTTGGGTCGTCATAGCTTGAGACAATACTTGGAAAGCGGCTCAAAATTTGGCATGAGTCACTTTCTTATCCAAAGGACTGATCGGCACTTGAGGAACCTCAAGTTCCGTATTCTTTTCTGCATTAGCTCTTCGATGAAGCATATACTGAAAAGCATTGGACAAGATGTCACGACCCAAGGGTACCCCCTAGATGTAACATGGCATACAAGGCCCCGATAGGACTCATATAAGCCACTTAGCTTTCATAGTCAAGATAATAGAAAATCGATAAGATTTAAAACAATTTCAACACAATCAAAGTTTTATAAAACAAAGCGGAAGTCTAACACACTTGTCTCAAAAACCATCTAATACAATAGAATCTTGGGACACAGCCCATACTACAATTTTAAGAAACATAAAATTAAAAAACATAAAATTAAAAAACATAAGGAAAATAGTGGCCAAATCCTTGGATGCTATGAGGACACACCATCTTCAACCTTGCCTCTACTATGGATCCTAGACACGGGGATGAGAGTCGGGAATGTCGGATCCTACATTTGGATAAGAAATGTAGGCAAGAGTATGCGTTATTACAAAAATGTACTAAATATGATAACTTGCATAAACATAACATAAACATAAGAGTTTAGACAACAAGAGTCATAAAGCATAATCAATGCACATAATAGATCATTTTAACATATAAGGAGTACTTCTTGAAGTAACCTCAATTCATACTTAGTAAAGACATGGGTAATCTGCCACTAGTCTTACTCATTATGGAAAGCAAACTCGAGCAACAATCCAAGATAATCATTTATCATAACATATCCTAGCTTATCTTTAAAATATGTGGGGAATCGCCTCTTGCCTTACTATAATGGAACAAGGGTAATCGCCTCTAGACCTTATTATCTTGGGATCATGGGTAGTCGCCTTTTGTCCCTCTTACTTATAGGATCGTGGGTAGTCGCCTCTTGTCCAACATACTTTAGGATCATGGGTATTCGGCTCTTGTCCTTTCATCATGTGACATGGGTACTCACCTCATTGTCTTTTACTTAGGATCATGGGTATTCGCCTCTAGTCCAACTCTAAGGAATATGGGTAATCGCCTCATATATTTCTCATGGAGGTCAAGGGGAATTGCCTCTAGACTCATCATTCTCATAATTCTTAATCTTAGATTCACTTTAGGTGAGCAATCCTTTCAACCTAGAATCATTCAATGTGATAAAACCTTTCACATTCATACATAAGAAAATCATGTGGGAAAGATCCATTCCACTACAACTATATCAATAATCAACAATTCCTAAATTATGCTTCATTCTCAAAGCAATTCATATCATAATCATCATATATGCTTCAATCTCAAATCAATACATATCACATCTTATTTATCCGATAAGAATGCACATAAATCCATAGATTATTCTATCATAGGTTAAGCATGGGTACATGTAAATTCATCGTAAAAGCATGTAATCCTCTCAATTCATGCATAATAAATCATAATTCAATAAATTGAATCAATATTCATAAAGACCCACAACTTGAAAGAAAACCCTAGCTCAATTGGGGAATTTCTACTTTAAATTGGGAGAACTTAGGGGTTCCATGGATGCAAGGATTCCATAGATTAAAAGCTATCATATCTTGCTATCAAAGCCCACAAACAAATGAGTAATGGAGACTTAACTTTGAAACCTATCTTCAACCCTTCTTCTTCTTCAAGTTCTAGAGAGAGAAATATTTTGGAAAGAAAAAACTTTGGTCTTCTTTTAGAATTTTAGGAGAATGACTTGAATGAACTAATTTGGGGGTTAAAATCACCTATATAGGGATCTGAGACATAGGCAAAATGACGTAGTATAGGGATAAATAATTAGGAAAAGACCCAACTACCCTTAAATTAACTGCCTAACCCACCATCAAGGGACCCCTACTGACAGACCGTGGATAGACCAACGGTCTGTCCTACACACCCATCAACAAGTTCAGAAACTTGATTTCTGGGGCCCTGACCTAAGGACCCTCACGAACGGACCGTGGACTTACCGACAGTCCGTTGGTCCAGGCCGTGGGTCATGGGTTGTAAGAGTTCTTTGGGTGACCAACCACGGACGAGACCTACGGTCCGTGGTCCTATCCATGGGCCGTGGTTGGCCTTTGTTGGATGGTACCTGTAATTCCTACAGACTACTATTTTGCCCTTTCTCGATTCTAAGGAGTTACATTATCTCCCCATTGGGATCATTCATCCTCGAATGAGATTCAAGACATCACAAAACAAAAAGAACTCTAAACTAGCAACCCATCATGCATGCAATTTCATCTAAATGCACAAAACCAAGGAGGAACTTCAACTCCAAGCTAGAACATATTCAAAGCATCATAAGGAATATAGGAACTAGACATATCAGCCCAATATGCATGCATTTATAAGATTACTCATATCCGGGGAGGAACTACCATCTCCAAGCTAAACGCATGCTCATATAATCATATCATGAAATCCATATGCAACTCACACTCAAATGCATATATTCGAGGAGGAAACATCAACTCCAAGCTAAAGCATGTTCAATCATTCATCTCATGAAGTTTATAGGCAATTCATACTCAATGCAAATCAACATGAGGAAAAACAATGATATAAACTCATTTTCTTTCAAAATTCAATTTTTTCATGAACATGCATAAAACGAGGAACCATGGGAATATCTAAAACACATGATGCAAAAACACAGAGTAAATCATGAGGAACTCGTTACCTCAAGCTAGAGTAGGAGTAGAAGGAAAAAGATGAGGAAATTTGGACATCATATCGGCATCGGACTCCCAAGTAGCACCCTCAACTAATTGATTCCTCCACAACACTTTCACGGAATCAACTTCTTTGTTTCTCGACTTGTTGACTTGCCGATCTAAAATCTCAATCGGAACTTCTTCATAAAAAAGATTCTCCTTAACTCCCAAATCTTCTAAGGGAACTATAGATGTTAGATCTCCAACACATTTCTTTAACATAAAGACATGGAAAATCAGATGCAACGATGCCAAATTATTAGGCAATTCAAGCTCATAAGCAACCTTACCAACACGTCTCAAAATCTGATATGGGCCTACATAACGGGGACTAAGCTTCCCTTTCTTACCAAACCTCATTACACCCTTCATGTGTGAGATTTTCAAGTAGACCCAATCGTTAACATCAAACTCGAGATCTATTCTTCTGACATCCGCATATGACTTTTGTAGACTTTGGGTTGTTCTCAACCTTTCTCTAATAAGTTGAACTTTTTCCATAGCCTCATGAACTAACTCGGGTCCTATTAATGCAACTTCACCCACCTCAAACCAACCTATATGAGATCTACACATCCTACCATATAGAGCCTCAAATGGAGCCATACCAATACTCGAGTGGTAGTTATTGTTAAAAACAAAATCAAACAATGGCAAATGGTCATCCCAATTACCCTTAAAATCGATGACACATGCTCTCATCATATCTTCCAAAGTTTGGATAGTATGCTCCGCTTGCCCATCGGTTTGTGGATGAAAAGTTGTGTTAAGCTTAACACGAGTACCAAGACCCTTTTTGAAATATTTCCAAAATTGAAAAGTTAATTGAGTACCTCGATTGGAGATAATGGACAATATCACTCCATGCAACCTTGTCGTTTCCCTCAAATACAACTTAGCATAGTCTTCTGTCGTATAAGAAAATTTGAGGGGAATGAAATGAGCTGAGCTCATCATTCGGTCTACTATAACCCAAATCGAATCATATTGTCGCCATGTACGAGACAACCCTACTATGAAGTCCATATTCAAATCTTCCCACTTACAAGTAGGAATACTAATGTCTTGGGATAAACCTCTCGATTTCTGATGTTCAACTTTCACTTTTTGACAAATAGGAGATTTAGGCACAAATTCCTCAATATCCTTCTTCATCCCATTCCACCAATAGACCTCCCACAAATCACGGTATATCTTGGTGGCTCCCGGGTGAATGGAAAATCAAGATTTGTGGGCTTCTGACAAGATTTGTTCCCTCAAGTCATCTACATTAGGAACACACAAACGACCTGGCTAATGAAGCACGCCAACTCCCCCTTAGGAAAAAGCCTCAACGGACTTTCTAAGTACCGCATCTTTCAATTCTACTAATGTCGGATCAAGACGATGCTTGGCTTTCACATCTGTCACAAAAGATGATTCTGAACTATTTTAAACCACAACACCACCTTTGGTAGAGTACATCAACCGAACACCCAATCTGGCCAATCTATGTACATCTCGTACCAATTCTCTTTTACCCTCTTCTATATGGGAAATACTTCACATTGATAACTGGCTAAGAGCATCCACCACCGCATTTGCCTTACCAGGGTGATAGAGAAGACTTAAATCATAATCTTTAAGTAACTCAACCCACCTTATTTGGTGAAGATTTAGATCCTTCAGATTAAACACATATTGCAAACTCTTGTGGTCAGTGAAAACATCTACATGAACACCATACAAATAGTGCCTCCAAATCATTAAGGCAAAAACCACCGCCGCTAATTCAAGATCATGGGTAGGATAATTCAGCTCATGAACATTAAGTTAACTTGAAGCATAGGCAATAACCTTTCCATTTTGCATAAGCACTTATCCTAACCCAATTCTTGAGGCATCACAATAAACAACAAAACCATTTGTCCCTTCTGATAAAGTCAACACCGGAGCAAAAGTAAGTCTGTCTTTTAATTCCTTAAAACTCTTCTCACATGTTTTGGACCATATGAACTTGGCCTTCTTTTGAGTCAAAGTTGTCAATAGAGAGGCAATGGAAGAAAACCCATCAACAACCCTTCTGTAATAACCAACTAAACCCAAGAAACTTCTAATATCCGATGGGGATAGAGGTATAGGCCAACTTTTGACTGCATCCATCTTCTTCGGATCTACCTCAATACCCTTAATGGAAACAATATGACCAAGAAAAGCTACGGACCTTAGCCAAAACTCACATTTGCTAAACTTCGCAAAGAGTTGTTGGTCCTTGAGAATTTGCATCACAATCCTCAAATGATTGATGTGATCATCCTCACTTCTCGAATAAATCTAATATATCATCAATGAACACAATTACGAACATATCAAGGTATTTTCTAAACACCCTATTCATCAAATTCATAAATGCCACCGAAGCATTAGTCAAACCAAACGACATCACCAAAAACTCATAATGACCATATCGAGTTCTAAAAGCTATTTTTTGGGATATCATCTTCATTCACCCTCAATTGGTGATAACCCGACCTCAGGTGAATCTTGGAAAAGTAACTCGCCCCTTCGATTTGGTCAAATAAATCATATATTCTTGGAAGAGGATACTTATTCTTAATGGTCACCTTGTTCAATTGCCGGTAGTCAATACACATACGAAGTGAACCATCTTTCTTCTTAACAAACAAAACTGGAGCACCCCATGGAGAGATACTCGATCGGATGAAACAATCTTTCAGCTGCTCCTTTAATTTCTTAAGTTCTAACAGAGCCATTCGGTAAGGAGGAATAGAAATATGTTGCGTATCTGGGAGAAGGTGAATACCAAAATCTATTTCCCTTTCTGGAGGAATACCGGGTAGATAATCTTGGAACACTTCCAGAAACTCATTAACAACGGGGACCGACTCAAGAGTACTAGGGGTTTCAGAATCCAGATTCCTTACCCTAACTAGATGGTAAACGCAACCCTTAGAAATCATCTTCCTAGCTTTAAGACAAGAGATAAAATGACTCTTAGGCATAGAATTTTCCCCCTTCCACTCTAGGATAGACTCATTCAAAAATTGAAACTTGACTACACGGGTTCTACAATCGATAGAAGCATAACAAGAGTGCAACCAATCCATACCAAGGATAACATCAAAATCTAACATATCAAGCTCTACCATATCAACAAGAGTAACTCTATGGGACAAGGAGACGAGACATTTTCTGTAGACCCTCTTAGCCATAATAAAATCACCAATAGGAGTAGAGACAGAAAAAGGATCTAACAACACATCAGGAAGAACATCAAACCTCATAGCCACATATGGCGTCAGAAAAGACAAGGTAGCACTGGGATCAAGTAAAGAATAAACATCAAGTTGGAAGACTTTCAACATACCGGTAACCACATTGGGAGAACCTTCTTGTTAACCACGAGTCTGAAGTGCATAGAACCTATTTTCCTTGGGAGCATTAGAACCCAAACCACTTGGACCGGATGAAGGATATGGTTGAGCCCTACAATGACTATCTCCCTCTATATTAGCAACTGAAGGACAGTCTCTTATCTTGTGGTCAATCTTACCACAACCAAAACAAGCATTCGAACCTGCTAGACATTGGCCCTAATGATTTCTTCCACACTTAGCACAAGTAGGGAATAAAGACTCACTACCATTTCCTCCTTGAGGCTTAGGGTTAGACACCCTCTCTTTGTTGAACTTATGAGCATTGGAGGAACCTTGCCCGGAAAACCTTTGTCAAAACCTAGGACGACCATGTCTATCGAACTTTGCATGAGAGAAATTACCATCATTGGATTTATCCCTCTTTGACTCCCTAGACCTCTCCTTAAGTTTCTCCTCTTCTATCTATTTGGCATGAACCACGAGATGAGAAATATCCATGTCATGAACAAACAGAGCGGTACAACACTCTTTCACTACCAATTTGGACACACCCGAAATGAACTTGCTCAATATCATTTCCCTAGACTCAGAAACTATAGAAAGAGAATACCTTGACAATTGAGTGAACCTCAAAGTGTATTATTTCATACTTTTGTTCCCTTGTCGGAGATTGATAAAATCAAACACTTTTGCCTCCCTCATCTCAAGAGGAAAGAACCTATCAAGGAAAGCAGACTTAAACCTTTCCCACTCTAGAGGACCCGCATTTACCGGGCTTGCTTCCTTCCTTTTGTTGAACCAAATTTGAGCCACACCTTTAAGTTGATAAGTGGCCAATTTCGCCTTTTCTACCGGAGTCCCTCCCATAATAGTCAACACCTTGTAAACCTCATCAATGAACTCTTGAGGATATTCCTCAACCTTAGAACCATAGAGTTTCGGAGGATTCATCCTAGTGAAGTACCTTACTCTGGAAGCCTTCGTACCCACATTTGGGTTCACGGGGACCACAACCTCCCTATTGGCTTGGGCCTTCATGGCTTGAGCCAAAACATGAAAAGCAGTCCTAAACTTCGCATTAGTCACTTGTTTGGCCAAAGGGTCAACCGGAGCTTAAGGAGCTTCTTGACCACCATTTTCTCCCTCATTCCTTCTAGCAAAAGCTCTTCGAGTAGTCCTTTCCTATAGACCATCGGTAAGGATTAGGAGAAATACTTTATAGAGTTAAACTTTACCACATGACTACTCTAAGAGCTTTGGCTAGGATTAGGAGAAAGACTTTATAGAGTTAAACTTTATCACATCACTTAGAGAACTGAAGAAGTGAAGTTTCCTAAACATCTTGTAGTCTCTCATTCATAAATGTGGCGCACTTCACACTCATGAACAAGACTCTACTTGACGTGGTTTTGTGACATCCTAGAACCATTCTAAACCTTGTGCTCTGACACCAAGTTTGTCATGACCTAGAGGTACCCCCTAGATGTAGAATGGCATACAAGACCCCGAGAGGCCTCATATAAGCCACTTAGCTTTCATAGTCAAGATAATAGAAAATCGATAAGATTTAAAACAATTTCAACACAATCAAAGTTTTATAAAACAAAGCAGAAGTCTAATACACTTGTCTCAAAAACCATCTATTACGATAGAATCTTGGGATGCATCCCATACAACGATGTTCAAACATAAAATGAAAGAACATAAGGAAAATAGTGGCCAAATCCTCGAATGTTACGAGGACTCACCAATATTCAGCATTGCCTCTACTATGGATCTTAGCCATGGGGATGAGAGTCAGGAATACCAGACCCTACATTTGGTTAAGAAATGTAGGCAAGAGTATGCGTTAGTATAAAAATGTACGAAATATGATAACTTGCATAAACATAATATAAACATAAGAGTTTAGACAATCAATGCACATAATAGATCATTTCAACATATAAGAAGTACTTCTTGAAGTAACCTCAATTCATACTAAGTCAAGACATGGGTAATCCACCACTAGTCTTACTCATCATGGAAGGGAAACTCGAGCAACAATCCAATCTCATTACCTATCATAACATATCCTAGCTTATCATGTAAAGACGTGAGGAATCGCCTCTTGCCTTACTATAAGAGAACATGGGTAATCTCCTCTAGCCTTTTTTACCTTGGGATTATGGGTAGTCGCAGGTTGTCCCTCTTACTTATAGGATCGTGAGTAGTCGCCTCTTTTCCAACATACTTTAAGGTCATGGGTATTTTCCTCTCGTCCATTCATCATGTGACATGGGTACTTGTTTCATTATCTTTTACTTAGGATCATGGGTATTCGCCTCTAGTCCAACTCTAAGGAATATGGGTAATCGCATCATATTCTTCTCACGGAGGTCAAGTGTAATCGCCTCTAGCCTCATCATTCTCATAATTCCTAATCTTAGTTTCACTTTATGTGAGAAATCCTTTCAACCTAGAATCATTCAATGTGAGAAAACCTTTAACATTCATACATAAGAAAATCATGTGGGAAAGATCCATTCCACAACAACTATATCAATAATCAACAATTCCTAGCATAGGCTTCATTCTCAATAAAATTCATATCATAATCATCACATATGTTTCAATATTAAATCAATACATATCACATCTTATTTATCATATAAGAATGCGCATAAATCCATAAATTCTCCTTTCATAGAGTAATACTTATTTACTTCAATTTCATATTAGAAACATGGATTAAGCATGGGTACATGTAAATTCATCCTAAAAGCATGTAATCCTCTCAGTTCATGCATAATAAATCATAATTCAATCAATTGAATCAACATTCATAAAGACCCACAACTTGGATGAAAAGCCTAACTCAATTGGGGAATTTCTACTTTAAATTGGGAGAACTTAGGGGTTCCATGGATTCAAGTATTCCATGGATGAAAAGCTATCATACCTTGCTATCAAAGCCCACAAAAAATTGAGGAATGGAGACTTTACCTTGATCCCTAGCTTCAACCCTTCTTCTTCTCCAAGTTCTAGAGAGAGAAATATTTTGGAGAGAAAGACCTTTGGTCTTCTTTTAGAATTTTAGGAGAATGACTTGAATGAACTAATTTGGGGGTTAAAATCACTTGTATAAGGGTCTTAGACATAGGAAAAACATTGTAGTATAGGGATAAAATAATTAGGAAAAGACCCAACTACCCTTAAAATAACTGCCGAACCCACCATCGACGGACCCCTACTGACGGACCGCGGACAAACTAACGGTCCATCCTGCACACCCGACAACAAGTTCAGAAACTTGATTTATGGGGTCCTGACCTACAGACCCTCACCCACAGATCGTGGACCCACTAACGGTCCGTTGGTCCAGGTCGTGGGTCATAGGTTCTAAGAGTTCTTTGGGTGACCAATCACAGACCAGACCTACAGTCCGTGGTCCTATCCACGGGCTTGATTGGCCTCCGTTGGATGGCACCTTCAACTCCTAAAAACTACTATCTTGCCCTTTCTCAAATCTGAGGTGTTACACAAAAAGTTTAGAGAAAGAACTTTATAGAGATGAACTCTATGGCATGACTTTAGAATAGTGAAAGAAGTAAAGTTTCCTAAACTCTTTGTAGTCTTCTATTCATAAAAGTAGTGCGCTTCACACTCATGAATAAGACTCTACTCAATGCGGCTTGTCAGACATCCTAGAATCATTATAAAACGTGGCGCTCCGAATACCAAGTTTGTCATGACCTAAAATACATCCTAGACGTGACATGGAAAATAGGACCCCGTGAGACCATAAATACGCCACTTCACATAAGCATGATGCAATAAAATACAATATAAGAGATATAACTAATATAAGTCTCAAATCATAAGATGATATAAAGGATACCAACAAGGTACATAAGAGATACGACAAGCCTTTATAACACCATATGAGTGGTTGCGACGTGACGCATAAACCACGTACAAGTTTGAAACTTAAAAGACAATAAAACCAATAAAGGTTCTATGAACTTTATCCTCGGCCAATGAAGACTCACCAAATCTATGCGATCAATAGTTGAGCAATCCCGATACTAATCACCTCTGAGAGTAGGAATGGAAGACCCTATATTATAAGACAATATAGGCACAAGTATGTATTAGTACATTGAATTTTCTAAGTATGGAGAAATGCATAAAAACATAAGCATGATAATTTGAGGATCTATAAACATGATATGCATTACCAAGTAAAATTTAGTAATAGGTCTTTAAAGAATCCATGAGTCATAATCAAGTTCAATGCATACTTAAAACCATATGAAGAGCTTTCAAAAAAACAATTTGAGGAAAACATAGTTCGTTTGTGGGATATTTACCGTTAACCAACAATCAGACCATGTGAGGTATAACATGGAATTAGGCATGTCCCTCACACCTACAAGGGAAAACTAGTTGCTAAGGTAGAGTTCCATCACATTCATTCATAATTTATATTGTGGATCCATTAGCTAGGTCATTTAAGACAATCCTACGGTGAGACGTAGTTTAGGAAAAGAGAATTGCTACTAAAGACCGAACCTCTACAAGGAGTACGGCCTCCATTTCAAAGTCCTCTCATTGGTAAGTAAATCCAATGGAAAAGTCATAATTGTATTCATATCAAAATACTTGGAAAGGCACAATTTAACTACCAATCAAATTATAAGTCATCATAGAGTAGCTCTTTTCAAATCATGATTTCATTCATATGTGATAAAACCTTTCAAAAATCATTGATACTTATCTCAAAAAACATTCATAGTTCATAAATCATTTTTTTTCTAAAACATGCATAATTTTCATTATCATAATTTATAATTTCATAAGCTTTGATAATAATTCATGTTCATAAAATAGTCATAGGCATGGGCCCATATGAAATCAATTGAAAACCATGTAATTGAATCAAATCATAAAAAATAATATTGAAGATAACAAAATTGAATTATAATAAATAGGACTGATGAAGAATTGCATGAAACCCGAGATAATTGGGTGAATTAAAATTAGAGATTTTCAGTTTCTTTTGGATCCCAATGGATGAAAGGAATCCATTGATGAATTCTCACATACCTTGGGTAATAAAAAATCTAACAATGGAGAGAAGAACCTTGTATCTTGAAGAAGCCCTAACCTTCACATTGACAGCTCTTGAGAAAATTTGGGGAAGAAGACTTTGAGAGATTTTGGGAGAGTTTGAGTGAATGATTGTATTTAAGCTTAGTTGTAAGGGTAAAAATGGTTATAGGGGTAATTATGAGGCCAAAACAACATATTTTAGGGGTTAGTTGGGTAGGAAAAGACCAAAACACCCTTATTTAAAAACTATGAGAGAGATATACGGTTCCAACCTACGATACGTAAGACATTCTAAGGATTGTCCTGGTCAACTATAGAGCCACTTACTGGGGTTTAAAATCCATTCAACTTCCAAAAAACCATTCTATGGGTCGTCATCCATTCTACGGCTCGTAGACCCCTTTTGTAGAACCCAACTTCAAGTCCAAAATTTCACTAAGTCTCGATCCCATCTATGAAACCCTCCTACGACCCGTATAATACTCTACGACTCATCTTGTTCACTCATAGGTCAAACATAAAAAAAACTTGACATTTCAAAACTCAAACCTAGTCTTACGACTTCCTTCCTACGGACCATAGGACGTTCTACGGTCTGTAGGTTAGACTCATAGATTTTGTGTTAGTGTCCAAAAATGCACATTTCCTTTCCTTTTGACTTTCCAATTTCCAAGGAATTGCTAGTTCTTAAGAAAAGATTGCATCGTTTAATATTTTTTCTACTGTGTTAGATAGAAAATCAGTAAAAATGAGAAACAAATCAAAATAAAGCTAAGTGTTGCAAAAGAAGAGCTCTAACAGCAAGCTGGACAGACCGTCGGACCTGTACGGGCTTTCAGTTGATAAGTGGTAGATTTACACTCATTTGAGGCTCATTTAGCTCAATAATTAGTGTCCTTCATGCTTGATTATGTCCCATTCTAATGATATTTTGATGATTTACAGTTGTGAAGGCTAAAGGACAAGGCAAGGATAAATGTTTGAAAGAATGGCCAAAAGTGTAAAAAGAAGTGTAAACTGCACACTATTGGTCGCCAAACAAGAAGGGCTGATCTCCCAACGGGTACGATCTCTTCCAATTTGATAGTGCACTGATCTAATTATTTGAGGCAGGTTGGCAAACTTACAAAAGAAACAGTAATGCACCGAATGCAAAAGGTGAACAAAGTGAACATCATCGAATTCGACAATATTGGGTGACAAATCGTGGTTTGAAAGGCAAACAATGGTGGTAATCGACAGCTCACAAAACGAGAAAAGCAGACTCAAACAAGATCACCAATTGTGGTTTAAACACATGAAGCCTAGAGTAAGAAAAAGACAAGTTGAAGAACGATTGGTGATTCACCAAATAAGCTCGACTAACGTCGCCGAGAGAGTAGCACATTAATTTTTAGGTTGAATTTCGAAAAACTATAAATAGCTCAAAGGAGAGAGAAAAGGGGATCAAATATTATTAGAAAGTTTTGAATATTCCTAGAGAGAGAAACACTTTCCATTGAGTGGCTAACACTTAGAGTTTTGGAGTTTTCTAACTTTGTTCTTGAAATTGATAAATTTAAATCAAAGTGGGTTTTCTTGTAATTGCTTAATTTCATGTTACCCATAGTTGATTTCATGCAAGGTATCATCTCTTTACACTTTGTGATGTGTGGCTAAAACCCCAAATCACTTGGGGTGTGATTATGGGGTTGGGTGTTGATTTAACTTAGTGGGTATATTAAATTTCTCTATTTTATAGTTGTTAATCATGGATTTGAACTACTACAATGTGCTCATCATATGAATTAAGGTGGCCAACTTGATTCTAGCTTCGATCTCGAATTGGTGTTTGAAAGAGACCAATATGAGTGGGTAATTAGTTCGATGTTTTCAATTGGGTCATGCTTAATTGTAAATTCAAAGTAGTAGGTTGAATTGAAAGCCACATGAAAGAAACCAAAAGGAGATTTCATGAACTAGTGATAGGAGATTGAAAGAAGATTAATATCATTAAAGATGACTCAGCCTATCCGTGATTACTTAGCTTCATTGAGCAATTTGATACTACCCCTTGTGATATCAATGTTCAATCCACACCCCTAGAGTTAACTAATTTATTGAACCTTTACTTGATTAAAGATTGATAAAATTGTGAGCTTAAATTTGTGTTGTTATATTTGGTAAATTCATCCACCTATTTGCCCTGTTTACTACATTGAGATTAGTTGTGATTTAACTCCCTAATTGGATCCTCCACCTAACACCATTCCTTTTGGGATTTGACCCTGACTCCTAGTTGGATATTTTTTATTGAGAATGACCGCTCACTTTTGGATTTGTTTTAGAGAGTGATTTGAGTGTTATAAAAAATGATACCACTGTTAGGAAATGGTAGTTAGGAATTCAATTTGAGAAATAATTTGCATACAATTTGTTTGGTAGTTGAACAAACTTATGATTGGTTCTCTTGTTGTGTTCTTTTGGTAGGAGAAACAATGAATGCACATAGTGGTGACGACTCCAGTCACCATTGGCAAGATGATGGTGTTAGACAGGAAGATGAGGTGATTTCTCATATCACCAATGAAGTTAGAGCAATTTGGTTACCACCGGTACATAAGGATATCACATTTTTGTAACCAAGCCCATGTTGCAGCTTATCAAATTGGGAGGAATATTTGGGGGTTTTGAGCAGGAAGACCCTAATGATCACCTCCGCAAGTTTGTGAAAGTGTGCAACCCTTTTTCGGTAGATGGTATTTCACAAGAATCAATATGGTTGAGGTTATTTTCTTTTTCCTTAGTGGGAAAAGCGACTAAGAGGTTGATTGAGTTTCCGAAGAAGTCTATTACCTCATGGGAAGAATTAACTACAGCTTTCCTTGAGAGGTTCTTTCCTCCATCAAAAATAATGAAATTGAGGAAAAATATTCAAAATTTAGAAAGAGTGAATGGAGTACCCATACATAGAGCATGGTTACATTTTAAAAAGGTGTTGTCACAATGTCCAAGACATGGTTTTCCTGACGATCTGCTATTACAATACTATTACCAAAGTCTTGATGTTGTAAATAAAGGATTGGTTGATCATTTTGTTCGGGGTGGTATAGTTAAGCAATCATTCGTAGAAGCATCAAGGTTTCTCGATGAGATGACCAAAATTAACCAAACTTGGTACACGAGTGAATATTAAGTGTCACTTCCACACTTGGGAATGCTTAAGGAACGAGAAGACAAAAACCAAAAGCGTGACAAAAGCATTGCTAAATTGACTGCTCAACTTGAAATGTTATCCGAGCATGTTATTGGAAGTGGGACAAATTTAGTGGATGCTAAGTCTCGAAGAAGGTATGATGATAGGTCTCACATAAGCGGTGGAAATTGGAGGGTTTTCGTCCAAGCTATCCAAGGCCTCCAGGAAATCAAGGTTGGACTAAAAATAATAATGAAAATGAAAGGGAATGTGAAGATATTAAATATATGCCGCCTTTCAATCTACATGATCCGATGAATACTCCAACCAATGATTTATTGACTAAAATTCTTGACAAAATGAAGGGTTTCGATATGATTTTGCAAGGAATGAAGAGTGAGATTTCAGCCTTTTCCACCACTATAATCTCACATTCATCATCCATTAAGTTGCTTGAAGAAATGATGATCCGTGTGAATGAGAATATGAAGGTTGCAACCCAAGTTTCAACCATAGTCACTAGAAGTGGGAAGACTTGGCAAAAAAGAACAACACCTAATGATGTAGATGTTCAAAGGGTGGTTGGCGATGATGAATCGCCTAAGGGATGGGTAAGACACAAACAAGAGGTTGAAAGTAAGCCAAAGTCAAATCTGAAGGAAGGTGGTATTAAGTATCCATCCACATTGCCTCAAATCAAGATAAAGCCTCATTTTCCTTAAAGATTGGGGGGGAAAATGACAATGCCAAATTCCAAAAGTTCATGCAAATATTGAAATATTTGAAAGTGAATATCTTGTTGGTGGATGCCATGACCAAAATGTCGGATTATGCCAAATATATGAAAGAATTGGTGACAAAGAAGAGGGTGATAGATTTTGAAACAATTCAAATGCCGCAAACATGTGGTGCGATGATGACAAAAAATATAGTCCTCAAGATAGATGATTCGGGAGATTTCACTATTTCATGCACTTTTGCAAAAACCTTGTGTTATCTTGGTGAAAGTATAAAAATGATGTCATTAATGATATTCAATAAGTTTGGACTTGATGAACCAAAGCTGACAAACATGAGGCTCTTAAAAAGGCGGGTTTGTGTGGTGTATGATGTGTTAGTAAAGGCTGACAAATTTGTGTTTCCCACTGATTTTATAAAGCTTGATTGTGATATTGATATTGATATGTCGGTTATTCTTGGTAGACCATTCTTGGCTACGGGCAAAGCTTTGGTTGATGTGGAAGGTGGTGAGTTGAAGTTCCAAGTTAATGACGAAGAAGTTATCTTCAATATTCATAAATCAATGAAATATCCAAGTGATATGCACGTTGTATCTCACTTGGATCAAATTGACGAAGCTATGTCAAGTATTGGGGATGCAACATATTGTGGCGAATCATTGTCAGTTGTGTTATTTAATTATGACCAAGCCGAAATAAGTGACTATGATGAAGTTGTAGCTGCTCTTGTGGGTGTGGGCTCACACACTTCATTTCAAAAGAATCTTGATCTTGATTTTTCTAGTCGAGAAGCACCACCGGCCAAGCCATCCATTCTTTAACCACCAAAGTTAGAATTGAAGGAACTCCCTTCTCGTCTCAGATATGCCTTTTGGGAGGCCAATAACACACTCCCGGCTATAATTTTGAGTGATCTTGAAAAACGGAAAGTGGAGTTGTGATTCATAATGTTGAATAGGTACATTAGAGCCTTGGGGTGGTAAATTGCCGACATCATGGGAATTTCGCCGGGTATATGCACTCACAATATTAATTTAGCTCAAGATTGCAAACCAAATATTGAGAACCAACAATGGTTGAATCCCTCAATACAAGAAGTGTTAAAAAGAAGATTACAAAATAGTTAGATGCAGGAGTTATTTTTCTAATTATGGACAGCCAATGGGTGAGTCTGGTCCAATGTGTTCCTAAAAAGGGTGGTATCACGGTAGTTCCAAATAAAAAAATATGAACTTGTTGCCACTAGACCTGTGATAGGGTGGCGTATGTGTCTGGACTGTCAGAAGCTTAACTCATGGACCAAAAAGGATCATATTGCCATAACATTTATCGATCAAATGCTTGATAGTCTTGCGGTCAAGGGGTGGTATTGCTTTCTTGATGGGTATTCCGGATATAACCAAATATTCATTGCACTAGAAGATCAAGAGAAAAAAACTTTCACATGCCCTTATGAAACATTTCCTTTAAGTGAATTCCCTTTGGGTTGTGCAACGTGTCGGTTACCTTTCAACAGTGCATGTTATCTATTTTCACGAATATGGTGGAGGACTCCATGGAAGTGTTAATGGATGATTTTTTTTTGTCATTGGAGACTCTTTTCAAGAATGCTTAAAGCATTAAAAGATGATGCTTAAAAGGTGTGTAGATTCGAATTTGGTTCTTAATTGGGAAAAGTATCACTTTATGGTGAAAGAAGGAATTGTGCTTGGGCATAAGATTTCCAGGGATGGGATTGAATTGATCAAGCTAAATCCAAGCAATTGAAAATTACGTCCCCCAATTTCAGTAAAGGGAGTAAGAAGTTTCCTTGGTCATGCCGAGTTTTATAGTGGTTCTTTAAAAACTTCTCCAACATTGACATTCCATTGTGTAACCTGCTTGCAAAGGAAAGCACGTTTGTTTCTGATAATGCATGCTTGGAAGCTTTCAAGAGTTTGAAGGAGAAACTTGTCTCGGACCCTATAATCATAGCACTCGATTGGAATCTTCCTTTTGAAATGATGTGTGACGCTAGCGGCTTAGCACTAGGAGTTATTCTTGGGTAACGCAAAAACAAGTTCTTTCATTCCATCTACTATACTAACAAAATCGTCCATTATGCTCAACAGAATTATACCATCATTGAGCAAGAGTTAATGGTACCAAAGTGATTGTGCATACGGATCAAGCTGCTCTCCGGTACTTAATGGCAAAGAAAAAGGCAAAATCAAGATTGATCTGATGGGTGCTCCTCCATCAAAAATTTGATTTTGAAGTGAAAGATAGAAAGAGATTTAAAAACCAAGTAGTTGACAACCTATCAAGGTTTGAAGCGGAGGCTAGAGTGGATGAGGAGAGAGATATCGATAATGATTTCCATGATGAATCAGTAAAGTTAATTTCTACACCTTTTTTACCTTCGTATGCTGATTTTGCAAATTTCATTGTATGTGGGCTGTTACTAGATAATTTGAGTAGCCATCAAAAGAGGAAATTCTTATTTGATGTGAAGAAGTATATATGGGATGATCCTTTCCTCTTTAGGGGGTGTGCTGATAATATTATCTGGCGTTGTGTGCCAGAAGTGGAGGTGCATAAAATACTAAAAGCATGTCACACTTTTCCTGCAGGTGGACATCAGGGGGATGGGGGCATCCGTACAACCTCTAAAGTGTTACAATGTGGCTATAATTGACCCACTATGTTTATAGATGTTCATGCATTTTGCAAATGTTGTGTTCAATGTCAAATGCAAGGGAGTATCTCTAGGAAGCATGAACTACCGCTGTCACAAATCCTTGAAAATGAGTTATTTGATGTGTGGGGGTTGATTTCATTGCCCCTTTTCCTAGATCATTTGGGAATAAATACATTCTTGTAGTAGTTGACTATGTGTCTAAATGGGTGGAGGCGATAGCATTACCAAACAATGATGGAATAAGTGTCACAAAGTTTCTCATGAAAAATATTTTCACAATGTTTGGGACCCCAAGGTCGATTATAAGTGATGGGGGATCACATTTTTTCAACTATCAATTTGAAGCACTTCTATCAAAGTATGGAGTCAAGAACAAAGTGGCAACGCCGTACCATCCGCAATCTAGCGGACACGTTGAGGTGTCCAATCGAGAGATAATTAACATCTTAGTCAGTAAATGTCAATCGTACAGATTGGTCTAAAAAGCTTGATGATGCACTTTGGGTCTATCACACGACATTCAAATCACCTATTGGTATGTCTCCATACAAGTTAGTATTTGGGAAAGATGGCATCTTCCGGTTGAGTTAGAGCACAAAGCCTTATGGGCATTGAAGAGGATAAATTTTAATTGGGAAGTGGCTTCAAAAAATCGTACGCGTCAAATCCTTGAGTTGGATGAATTTTGGATGCAATCATATGAAAGTTATGCTCACTATAAAGAGAGAGTTAAATGGTGGCATGATTCAAAGATCTTTCCTCAGGAGTTTAGAGTGAGGGAGCTATTCCTACTTCTTAATTCAAGGTTGAAACTCTTCTCGGGGAAGCTTAAGTCCAAGTGGACTGGTCCATACATAATAACAAGGGTGTATGGAAATGGAGAAATTGAAATTGAAGATGCATAGGGGGTGAAATTCAAAGTTAACAGCCAAAGGCTGAAGGTGTACTTTGGGGAAGGTCGTGGTGTGCGAGTTGTTGAGGTGGTGTACTTGGATGATGCATGAAAGCATCTCCACTTCGTGTTGCGACGATAAATCAGGTGCTTCTTGAGAGGTAACCCATGTGTTAGTGGCTTTAAATATTGTGGGTGTCACTTGTACAGGGTCAATCACGATCGACGATTCAGAGGGAAATTTGGTGATGCACCGAAGCACCTAAGTGCAGCTCCAATGAGTTCGCCCAACGGGAAGCTCAACTTAAGGTGAATACTTTCTAATTTGGCGATCTATACCCCCATCTCGGTGACACGGCGATGTGATTGGGCAGACCCAATTGAGTTATCCCAACGGGCGGCACAAATTAGAGGATAAACTGGAAATTTCAGCGATGAACTTGGACTTTCGACAATCCGCCTATTGAATTTAGGTGATCATGTTGCAGCCCGCCAAGTCGGAGTCAAAATTATCTTGAGCTACAGGTACAATTGGTGACCTGTCGGTGTTTGGCGATTCACCGAACTGCTCGGTGACCTCAATTCTTCACTCATTCAGGGAGTTCATCTATCTACGCTTAATTATTTCATTTCTTTGCATTGAGGACACTGCACTTTATTTTTGGTGGGGTAAGGGAACTTTTGTCAATATTCCCCTTTGCTTTGTATTTTGTTATTATTAGTTTTGGATGTTGTAATGTATTATTTATTTTTTTATTATAGTGTTTTGATCGATTAGGGTTATCTCTTTTTGTCTCTTTTGTTATCTCTCAAACTTGCAATCACCAGATGAGTTTAGGAAATCATGAAATGCTTGAGTTTTCATTGATAATAATTCAAGGATCGATTGTGTTCAATATCGATGTCTTGAATAGTACCAATGATGAGCATGGTGTATAGTGTAGGTATTGCGAGAATGAAATCAGTGTGGTTGCACTTTTGAGTGGTCTTTTTAAATCATTTGTTGACTAGCTGAATTTTGATGTGAGACTGGAAATGAACATCTCGCGTAAGCTTTTGATCTTGTCGGGCTGTGCCAAATTAGTGTATTTGAAGTGTCATGTGTGCTGAGAATTCACTCGAAAGCATATGTGTGGAATCCAATAATTTGCCTTGTTATTCTAATTGTCTAAACCTCAATAAGTGTAAGGCATGATCTTGGGAAAAAATTCTGAGAGGGAACCCAAATATTCATATCCTTTGTCACTACCTTTTTAGGGTGTGCATCTTTTTTGGCACCATTTGTTGATAAACCACATTGAAACCTCTTAAGTCAAAATTGTCCCCACCTTTTCACCCAAAACACTTTTTGAAGCATTGTTATGTTTGAATAGCCAACTTATCCCAAAAGCCTAAGTTGGGTATGTGGAAATAAAGGATGAGTGAAAGCCAAGTGAAAGGCAAAGAAAGATGAAATGAGACTAAACTTTGAAGTTTATTACCAATAGAAGGAACCCCTCCTTATAAAAAAAAAGGGGGGGGGGGGGGACTAAATAAA
>NW_006239333.1:93173-131424 GCF_000226075.1 Solanum tuberosum | reverse complement strand
GGGGGGGGGGGGGGGGGGGGGGGGAATAAGAAATATAGTGATGAACAATTTTGATAAGTTGAAATGAAAAAGAGAAGTTGGTGAAATAAAGGGGATTTCGAATAAAGTGATTGACAAATCAAAGTTTGAGTTCTCAAACGAAAAAGAATGAAAAGAACTTGAGAAGAGGTGAAGATGATTGTAACAATGTTTTGAAAAGATGAATTCACTGAGCCAAATTGATCATACTTTAACCCTGAGCCCCATTACAAGCCTAAAAGACCCTTGAGATCTTGCATTAACTAAGTTGTGTGACGATTGGAAAAATATGGGTGTCCCAACCCAAAGTATACCCTAGGTGTAACATGGCGTAAAGGACCTAGAGAGGCCCTACACAAGCCACTTAGCATACATCATACAAGATAATAGAAGTAAAGACTTTAAAAGATAGCATTTGACATATCAAAGAGTTTTAACAAAGAGGAAGTCTAATATAAGTCTCAATGCCATCTAATAAATCATAAGGAAAGTGATTGGGACATAACTCATACATCACATACAAAGTCAGAAAATGGAAATAGCATATAGCTATAAAGTGTCTCAGTCCTCAGAACATGAGGACTCACCAATAAACTTGAAGCACCTAATCGATCTCTAGCCACGAGTATGAGATGTAGGAACGTCGGACCCTACATTCATGAGATAATGTAGGTACAAGTATGCATTAGTACATGGAATGTACTAAGTCTGGGGTAATATGCATAAACATGGACATGATAGAATAATGCTTTAAAGCATGTAGACATGATCAATATTTGGACATTTTCAACACAAGGAAGTAAAATATGAAAATCATAGGATATAGTCAATGCATTCGAAATAAAGGACATAGATAAAGCTTAGAAGAATACATAGTCATTTTGTGGGATCTTAGATTTAAACGACAATAAGACCATGAGAGCTATATCATGGAATCTGGTATATCCCTCATACCGAAAGAAGGGGAATCTACTTACCAAGATAGAATTCGTACATATCATCATTTGCTAAAGTGGATCCACTAGCTGAGTTTTTTAATACAATCCTGTGGGGGCACGTAGTTTGAGACTAGAGGTTGCTACTAGAGACTACCATATGTAAACCTCCACCTCAAAGTCCTCACGGTGATAAGTCTAAATTCCAATGGAATAGATAAAATTCAATTATAATTATAACATATAAAATGCAATGATCAATACGAATTTACATCTTTCAAGATCAAAACATATAATAGCTCCTTAAACATAATTCAACATAAATGAGAAAACCTTTCACCAATGTGAATCCATATGTCAGAAATATCTTTCACAATCATGATCACAATAGCATGTGAGAAAACCTTTCACAATAACATTGATACTTTCCTTTCAAACCATCCTCAAATTATTTATAATAACTTCATAAAAATATGCATATCTTCACAAATTCATAATTCATAGGTTCATAGTTCATCATGGGTTATAGTTTTAAATCATGACTTAGTCATGGGTTAACATAATTTTCAACTATATCATGTATTAACTTTGAATCATGCATTGGAAGACTTAATTCACACAATTGGTCATAATTGAATGAAACCCATAAAATTGGATTGAAACTCTAACTTAACAATTGAATTAGAGCTTTAGAAATTGTAAAATATGGGGAACCCATGGAAGAATGGATTCCATGGGTGAATACCCACATACCTTGATGCTAGAAGCCTAAAAATGGGGATTGGAGACTTGGATGAGCCCTAGCTCTTCTTCTTCTTCCTTAGCCTTGAGAGAATTTGGGAGTGAATTTGGGGAAATTCAAGACAATGAATTGAAAATGGTAATTTGGGGCTTAAAATCTTTATATAGAGCTTAGGGTAGATACTGAAATGACATAATTTTGATTTAAAATAATTAGGTAAAAGACCCTTAAAATAATTGGTAGTCTCGACCTACGGTTCTAACCTATGGATCATAGGACCTTCTACTGTCCGTACTCGTCAACGGTAGACCAATTACTGTGACCATGAAATCACCTATCTTTTCATGGAAAACTTCTTCGGTTTGTAGCTCTTCCCACGGTCCGTAAACACCAACCGTAGAAACCAACTTTCACCTTCAAAATTGCACTAAGTCGGGGACTCACCTACGAGACCTATCTATGACTCGTACATAGGATGACGGACCATCCTGATGAACCATAAAGAGGTACTGGGAATTGATTGTTAGAAAATTATTTTCTCTTTTCCTACGGTTGCCATCTACGGCCCATAGAAGGTTCTATGGTCCGTAGAAAGAACCCATAAACACACCCTGCAACCCAAAAATTTCTATTCTTTCTTTTCCAAACTCTGAGGTGTTACAAAATCTCTCCCTTGTGAACATTCGTCCTCGAATTGAACTCAAGGCATCATATGGAGGGTAGGGAAGAAGATATAACAGCCCAACATGAATGCAGCTTCATCACAATGCACAATATCAAGGAGGAACATCAACTCCAAGCTCAAACATATTCAAAACATCATTTCATAAGGTATACATGCAAATCATACTCAAATGCACATAATCATGAAGAAATCAATCAAGTTAACTCATTTTCTCAAAAATCAAGTTTTCATGAGCATGCATGCATGAGTAAATATAAGAATGACTAAGCCACAAGAAACCAAAAATGATGAACCATGAGAACCTTAATATCTCTAACTAGAAAAGGATCGGAGGGAAATAGATTGGGATAACTGGACATCAATTGGCCTCGTCCTCCGAACTAGCACCCTCAACGCTTTGATTCCTTCATAAGACATTTACGGATGCAACTTTCTTATTTCTCAACTTCTTGACTAGTTGGTCTAAAATCTTAATATAACACCCCAGATTCTAAAAGAGATCAAATGAAAAATTTTAGAAGTTGCAGGTGCCACCAACGGGGGGACACCTACGGACCGTAGGTGGGGTCCGTGATTGGCCACCTGAAACTACCTCCCCAGGACTGTACCCCAGGAATTTCAGCTAAGGGTCGATCAACGGCAGGACCTACGGACCGTAAAAAGGACCATGGTCTGTGGCCCAGGTCTGTGGTTTAAGATTCCCAGATCCCAGTCTCTAAAAGCCAATTGACGACTGACCAAGACAGACAGTAGGTCAGTCGACGGTCCATCGGTCAGGAACGTCGGTGGCCCCGTCACATTTTAAGTTAGGGTCATTTTGGTCTTTTCCCCTATATATTAGACACCTAAACTATATCCTTTAATCCCTAAACTACGTCGTATTAATCAGTTTAAGCCTAGTAATAAAATCAGAACTTACCCTAGTTAATTCATTCTCCAAATTTCATCCAATTAGAACAAAAAGAAAAGAAAGCAATCGACCAAGCCCTCTCCAAGAAGGCATCAAGTTTTCCTCAGTCCCAGCCCTGAAATCGAAAGATTTCTCCGTGGAATTTGTCACCAGGTATGTGGGATTTCACTAGTAGGTTCCTTTCACCCATTAGGTTCCTAGAATTTTCAGTCAGATTCTTGATTCCCTTCATATTGTTTAGACCTAGGGTTTCTTGAACTTTAAAGAAGTATTGTGATTTAGCTGTTAGACTATTCCTAATCAGATTATCATGTTTTCGTAACCATGCTGCTTAATCCTTGCATAAAATTTAAAACCCTAGTTGTGTAGATTAATTAAGTTCATGAAATACACTTACTAGGTCACTTTATACAGATATACATGCTCTAGTTCAGAATGTTTCATTATCAGTACTTTATTATTGTATTTTCAGTTAGCATGTCAGAATATTCAGTTATCCAGTATATTTCAATTATGTTGTATTGTACACATTTTGAGTTAGGAGTAGGCTTAATACCAAGTTGGACTAGGGTCAGTCACCCTCATAGTCCCAGAACTACGTGCCCCCGTAGGTTTATAAGTCCCCTCTATAAGCATCAGATTTTAGAGATCACGCTAGTCATGCCTTTATCCCCTGGCAAGGTATGTTGGGTTCTCTCGATGGGGCATATACATCGGACTCCATATTTAGATCACGTGGTTTTATGTCGGTTAATAGTAGCTCCCACATTTAGATTCTAGTACATTGATCAGGTTCCCAGTTGTATTTCAGTATTCAGTTTCAGCATGTTATGTACTTGGTCATTGCATTCAGTTTAGTTCATATTCAGTATATTTCAGCATCTTCACCATGTTCAGTTTATATCATTGCTCAGTATGGTTTGTTCAGTTATATGTTTGTTCAGCTTTATTCTATCATGCATGCTCAGTACCTTTCAAGTACTGACGCATACTCTGCGCTACATCTTTTCACAATGTAGGTTCAGTTCCTCATTATTCAGATCACGTGTAAATCGATTCCCGATATGCATTCAATAGTATCATTGGTGAGTCCTTATTCTTCGAGGATGACATATTTGTTCTTTCACATTCGGTCTTTCATTTTAGTTTCAATTTTGCTAGAGCTAGTTGGGGGAATGTCCTAGCATCTCTAGTCAGTTAAAGGCTTATTTCAGACATAGTATTAGATTCAGCTTTAGATTTGAGTTTGATCTTTCAGTTGTTATTGAACTCTTAGTACATTTCATATATTCAGACTTAGATTGGGTATTCCCCATTATTTCAGTTTAACTCATGTTTTAAGCTGCCGCACAGTATTTCTTATTTCAGTTTATCTTAGTATGCTTATGATATGCCAGCAAGGTTAGCTTGGGGTCACTCGTGATCCTATGTCACGTGTTTACGTTAAGGGGGTAGCCTCGGGGTGTGAAAAACTTTGTATCAGAGCCAGGTTTAGGAGTCCTAGGATGTCTAAAAGTTGCACTAAGTAGAGTCACTTTCATGAGTGTGAAGCGTGCCACACCTATGAGTGAGAGGCTAATGAAGTGTTTTAGGAAAAAACTTCACTTTCTTATTATTCTTATCGTGCGTGGGTAAGATCTGCTTTCTTATTCGACGTTATGTGTTTCAGATCATGCATCCTCATAGAGGTTATGCAAGGAATGATAATGACTGCAACACTAACACAGTTCCTCTAGTCCTAGACCATGAGGTTTCGAATGCAAAGTTTCATAATGTTATTTAGCTTTTGGCTCAGAGTGTAGCCAGCCAGAACAATTAACAGATTCCAGTTCCTACAAATGTTAGTGGTGGATCAGTGGCAGCTAGGGTTCGTGATTTCGCTAGGATGAATCCACCTGAGTTTCTAAAGTCGCAAGTTGGTGAAGATCCCCAGAACTTTATTGATGAGATCAAGAAGATCTTCGGAGTGATGCAAGTGAATGGAAATGATAGGGTGGAGTTGGTGTCCTACCAACCTAAGGATGTGGCTCACATATGGTTCACGCAATGGAAAGAGAACAAGGGTGACAATGTTGCTCCTGTGACTTCGAAGTTTTTTACCAGATTTTTTCTGGACAGTTTCTTCCCAAGAGAATTGAGGGAGGCTAAGGCACAAAAATTCATGAATTTGAGACAAGGTTCTATGTCAGTCCAAGATTACGAACTTAAGTACACCCAACTCTCCATGTATGATCCACATATGGTTGCCGATCCTAGGGAACAAATGAGTAGGTTCTTATTTGGGGTATCTGACTTGGTGAAAACAGAGTGCAGAAATGCTATGTGATTGGAGGATATGAATATCTCTAGGCTCATGACTCATGCTCAGCATGTTGAGGGAGATACGCTTAGGGAACTAACGAAGGACAACAAAAAGGCTAGGACAGGGAACTATGAGTACTCTCAGCAGATATCGGGTGGTGGAAGTCGCTCGTAGTTTCAGCAAAGGTCTTCTGCTCCAGCACCTTCATTAGCTAGTGCCCCATCCCCCAGATTTCGACATGATCAGAAAGGTAGGGCATTAGACTCTAAGTCTCAGGGGAGTGTTTCAGGTAACCGAACCTACCCAACTTTTCCAAAGTGTGGTAAGAACCATCCGGGCAAGTGTCTGGCAGGAAAGGAAGGATGTTTTGGTTATGGTCAGACTGCTCACAGGTTGAGGTGTTTCCCTTCGTCTAAACAGGGATAAGGAGGTAACAATGGTAGGGCTCAGTGTACAGTTTCAGCAGCAACAACAGGTCAGCCAACTCAGCAGGGTGCTTCATCTAGTACAGGTGGCGGTCAGCACCAGAAAAAGTTGTATGCTCTCCAGGCTCGCCAGGACCATGAAGATTCTCTTGATGTGGTCATTGGTACGTTACAAGTCTTTCATTTAGATGTTTATGTTCACTGACCATAAGAGCCTTCAGTATGTGTTCACCTAGAAAGAATTGAATCTTTGCCAGAGGAGATGACTTGAATTTCTCAAGGACTATGATATGAATGTGTTTTACCATCCTAGTAAGGCCAATGTAGTAGTTGATGCTCTTAGAAGACTATCTATGGGTAGTGTAGCAGATGTTGGGGAGGAAAGGAAGGAATTAGCAAAAAATGTTCACTACTTGCTCATTTAGGATTTGCCTTATGAACATATCAGATGATGGTGTAACAGTTCAGAATGGGTCAGAATTTTCATTGGTAGCGGAGATTAAAGAAAAGCAAGACAGTGATCCTATATTTCTTCTATTGAAAGGTGCAGTTCATCAGCAGAAAGTTGAGGTTTTCTCCAGAGGGGGATATGGTGTGCTTCACTACCAGGGTCGTTTATGTGTTCCTAAGGTGGGTGAGTTGAGATAGCAGATCCTTTCAGAATCCCATAAATCCAGATATTCTATTCATCCAGGTGCCACTAAGATGTACCGTGATCTGTTGGAAGTCTTTTGGTGGAATGGCATGAAGAGGGATATAGTAGATTTTGTGGCTAAGTGCCCTAATTGTCAGCAGGTGAAGGTAGAGGCATCAAAAACCAAGAGGTATGACTCAGGAGATTAACATTCTTATATGGAAGTCGGAAGTGATAAATATCGACTTCATTACAAGTTTACTTCGTACTCGCAGACAGCATGACTCCATGTGGGTAATAGTAGATAGAGCTACTAAGTCCGCTCACTTTTTTGTTGTTAAGACTACAGATTCGGCGGAGGACTACGCCAAGCTTTACATTAATAAGATAGTCAGGTTGCATTGGGTTCCTTTGACTATCATCTCAGATAGAGGTCCTCAGTTTACCTCTTATTTCTGGAAGTCATTTCAAAAAGGTCTTGGTACTCAGGTAAATCTTAGCACAACATTTCATCCACAGACAGATGGTCAGGCAGAGTGTAACACCCCATACGATTTCAACATGTATAAGACTAAGTTAATACTGATGAAAGTATTTAAACTTGAGAAGTAAGGTGTTTATTAAGCTTAAATGTTAGAGTTGAGTGTTAAGTTTAAGTTAAAAGATTAGAATTTGGAAAATGAGATAAAATAAGTGAGGTGCTTGCTTGACAAAATTAAGCTAGTAGGTGACAAGTAGGTACATCACCTATTTAGACTTTTTGACCAACTTAATAAGAGTAAGTAGCTGCATCACCTGCCATAGCTAAATAGATTTAATAAGAAGAAGTAGCTGCATCACCTAGTTTGACATTTGAGCAGCTTAAAATTGGCCAAGTAGGTGGATCACCTACTTGGCAAATTGTGGACAAAAATGAAGAAGATAAAGGCGGTGGAGTGCCAAAAATTATAGGGTCATATTTGGTTCATTTATCTCTTAATTCTTACAGAAAAAAAAAGAATTTATCTCCAGCAATCTCTCTTTCCCTCAATGATTATCACAGACACCTCAAAAATACTCCATGGGTTCTTGAAGAAACCCTCCTAATTTCCAGCCAAGTGGGAAGGGTAATTAAAACTCTTGAAGGAGTACAAGTTAAGAGAACAATTTTCTAGAATTTGAGATTAACGCCTCAAAGGAAAGGTTGATTCATGGTACCACATAGTATTGGTCGGGAGACAAGGTATGTAAGGCTATTTGATTCCATATTTTATGGCATGAAGTCCTATATTCTGTGTACCAACCAAGTGAGATCTCTAAGTCATCCTCATGGTAAAAGATACAATGTGAGGGTGTACAGTCTCCAAAAATGATAATCTCCCTCATACTGTCCATGGTTTCAAAAATGTGTCAAGCTACTTCTATGCGTGTTCATTCTCCAATATTGGTGTGCTTATACTTTCAAGTATTATTATGACAAAGGTACTCTAAACAGAAAACTTCATGAGTTTTCCACCAAGTCAAATGAGAATCATTAAGTCAATAAGATCCTACATCATACAGGTTACAAGTATTTGTATGGCAGATACACATAATGTCTATTATTCATTTTATATTTCCTTACGTGGAATGTGCAACCTTTATATGCGATATGTCCTATGCTTCATTAGTTCACATGTTTATGCACCCATACCTTTGATATTGTGTACTAAGTGTGTAGCTATCGTATCATCATATGCACTCCTCGCCTCTCCAGTTGAGGAGTTATAGTCTATATTTGAAATACATATATGCTTCCTTTTGAGATGTCCAAATGTGTTTAAAATGAACCATGCGCTAGTAGAATCACTTGCTCACTTGTTATACCACTTAATGACTCATTTTCTACATGTCCTCATGTTCTCACTTGTTGTGTGTCTTCATGGCCCATTTACGAATATGTTTTAGCCCAATAAGATTCATTGTGTCATATAAATTACTAAGTATTACTACATTGATGTTACATTTGTTTCTTATGTCATTATTGTTGCGTCAAGTCTTTTATTCACTTTTTTACATCATTGGTTTATACTCCCAAAGCTCAAAATAACTATGAACAATCTCAAATATTAAAGAAAAGATGTAAAGCAAATATGTATTATTATGGATGGCAACTCAGGGGCTGAAAGCCTAGCATGGGTCAATCCTGAAAGAAAAGTTGTATACTTATGGGTGGTAGCTCAGGAGTTAAAATACCTAGCATGGGCCGATCCAAATTGATATATATATTGGTGGCAGCTCAGGGGTTATAATGCCGAGCATGGGCCGATCTTAATTTGTATATGTATGAGGACATCATCCTAGGGGTTAAAAGGCCTAGCATGGGTCATCCTCTTCTAGCACTGATCAGCTGGTCATCGTATCAAATTCTACAAAGTTTATAAAGAAAGGAAGAGTAAACTAAATCAAAGAATGTAAAGTACTCAATACCCAAAAAGAGTAAGCAAAGGTGGTCTTTCATCCTTATTTATGAATTTATAAATTGATACATAATTTCACTTGATCTCTTATTTTACTTATGGATACTTTATGCTTTACATATTCCTTACATTCTTTTGTACTGACGTCCCTCATGGGGAAGCTATGTTGCATGCCGCAGGAACATGTACTCAAGATAATAGATTATGTCCAAGATACTCAGCTGCCTTTGGTGAGCTCCATGTTGATTCTGGGTTCGTCGAGTCTCTAACATATATTTGATATTTTATTACAGTTCAGGGTATGACGGGGTCCTATCCCGACCTTAGCTAAGTGTCTATCATTTAGAGGCTTTGTAGACCAATGTCAAAGTAAAGCGTGATTACGTCTTGTTTTCTAGTAATTAAGGCCTCAACGACCAATCAAGTATATCTATTTTGGGCCTATCTATGTTGGTATTTTATCATGGTATTTTACGTATACTCGTCAAAGATTTTTAACTTCATTTGTTGCATGTATGATAAGCAAGAGTAATAAGTTGGATCTCTCGAGCCTTTAGGGCATTGGGTGCCTTTCCGTCTCAATGGGACTTGAGACGTGACATAGAGCATTCCATTCAGACTTTAGAGGACATGTTGAGAGCTTGCGTGATCGATTTTAAGGGAAGTTGGGATGATCACCTACCTCTCATAGAGTTCGCCTACACTAATAGCTATCATTACAGTATTCAAATGGCCCCTTATGAGGCATTATATGGGCGTAGGTGTAGATTTCCAGTTGGTTGGTTTGAAGTAGGTGAAGCAGCCTTGATAGGGCCAGATTCGGTTCATGATGTTATGGAAAAAGTTTAGCACATTAGGGGTAGACTTAAGACAACCCAGATTCGCCAGAAGTCCTATGCAGATGTAAGGAAAAGGGACTTGGAGTTCGAAATTGATGATTGGGTTTTCCTGAAAGTGTCACCCATGAAGGGGGTGATGAGATTTGGCAAGAAAGGGAAGCTTAGTCCCAGATATGTAGGTCCTTACAAAATCTTGAAAAGGGTTGATAAAGTGGCTTATGAGTTAGAATTGCCAGCAGAACTAGCAGCGGTACATTGGGTCTTTCACATTTCGTTGTTGAAGAAGTGTGTGGGTGATCCAACATCCATAGTACCATTAGAAAGTGAGGCTGTGAAGGATAGTCTCACTTATGAAGAGGTGCCAGTTGAAATTCTTGATCGTTAGGTTCGAAGGTTGAGAAACATAGAAGTCACATCAGTTAAGGTTTTGTGGAGGAGTCAGTCCATAGAGGGAGCTACTTGGGAAGCCGAAGCAGCCATGAAGGCCAAGTATCCTTATCTCTTTCGTTCCGATTCCATTCTAGCTTGAGGTAATAGTTCCTCTCCAGTCTTTCAATTACTCATGCGTAAATTCAGTCTTAATATCTTGTTCCTTCAGTTAGTCTTGCATTTTTAGCGTATTTGCATGTTCTTGGAAATCATTTTAGTCAGATTTCAGTTTCCAGTACTTAGTGGTAGGGATTGCAGCTCATTTCCTCCATATTTAGCTAGTTTAGTCTTCATTTGAGGACAAATGTTCCCAAGGGAGAGATAATGTAACACCCTAGATTCTAAAGAGACCAAATTCAGATTATCAAAAGTTGGAGGTTCCACCAACGAGGGGCCACCTATGGACTGTAGGTTGACCCACAGACCGTAGGTGGGGTTCGTGCTTGGCCACTTGTAACTCTCTCCCCATGACAACAGGAATTTCAGTTAAGGGTCGACCAAAGGCCGGACCTACGGACCATAGGTGGGACCACGATCTGTGGTCCAGGTCCATGGTTTAAAACCCCTAGATCCCAGTCTCTGAAGCCAATCGACGACTGACCAGGACGGACCGTACGCCAGTTGAGGTCAATCAGTCATGCCCGTCGGTGGTCCCATCATATTTTAAGTTAGGGTCGTTTTGATCTTTTCCCCTATACATTAGACACCTAAACTATGTCGTTTTGATCAGTTTTAGCCTAGTAACAAAATCAGAACTTACCTAGTAAATTCATTCTCCAAATTTCATCCAATTTGAATGAAAAGAAGAAAAAGCAGTTGACCAAACCCTCTACAAGAACACAGCAAGTTTTCATCAGTCCCAGCCCCGAAATCAAAAGATTTCTCCCTGGAAATCATCACTAGGTATGTGGGATTTCACTAGTGGGTTCCTTTCACCCATTAGGCCCCTAGAATTCAGTCATATTCTTGATTCCCTTCATATTGTGTAGACCTGGGGTTTCTTGAACTTTAGAGAAGCACTGTGATTTAGCTGTTAGACTATTCCTACTCAGATTATCATGTTTTCGTAACCATGTCGCTTAATCCTTGCATGGAATTTAGAAACCTAGTTGTGTAGATTCGTTTAGTTCATGAATTACACTTACTAGGTCAGTTTATACAAATATATATGCTCCAGTTAAGAATGTTTCCTTATCAGTACTTTATTGTTGCATTTTCAGTTAGCATGTCAGAATATTGAGTTATCCAGTATATTTCAGTTATGTTGTATTGTACACATTTCCAGTTGGGAGTAGGCTTAATACCGAGTTGGACTAGGGTCAGTCACCCTCATAGTCCTAGAACTATGTGCCCCCGTAGGTTTATAAGTCCCCTCTGTGGGCATCAGATTATAGTGATCATGCCAGTCATGTCTTTATACCACTAGCAAGGTATATTGGGTTCTCTCGATGAGGCGTATACATCGGACTCCATGTTTAGCTCACGTGCTTCTATGTCTATTAATAGTAGCTCCCACAGTCAAATTCTAGTACATTGAACAGGTTACCAGTTATATTTTAGTATTCAGTTTCAGCACATTATGTACTTGGTCATAGCATTCAGTTTAGTTCATATTCAGTATATTTCAGCATCTTCACCATATTCAGTTTATATCATTGCTCAGTATGCTTTGTTCATTTATATGTTTGTTCAGCTTTATTCTATCATGCCTGCTCAGTACCTTTCAAGTATTGATGCATGCTCTGCGTTACATCGTTTCGTGATGTATGTTTAGGTCTTCAGCATTCAGATCACGTGTAGATCGGTTCCCGATCCACATTCAGCAGTATCAATGGTGAGTCATCATTCTTCGAGGATGACATACATGTTCTTGTACATTCAGTCTTTCATTTTAGTTTCAATTTTCCTAGAGCTAGCTGGGGGCATGTCCCAGCATCTCTAGTCAATTAGAGGCTTATTTCAGACATAGTATTAGATTTAGCTTTAGATTTGAGTTTGATTTTTCAATTGTTATTGAACTCTTAGTACATTTCATATATTCAGACTTAGATTGGGTATTCCCCATTATTTCAGTTTATCTCATGTTTTAAGCTTCCGCACAGTATTTCTTATTTCAGTATATCTTAATATGCTTATGATATGCCAGCAAGGTTAGCTTGGGGTCACTCGTGATCCAAAGTCCTGTGTTTACATCAAGGGGGTAGCCTCGGGGAGTGACACTTAACTTGAACCCCTACATACGAGAGGTTCTCTTTTATACCAAGACTCTTTAATGGTACGATAGATGTCGAATCAACAACTCATTTCTTCAACAAAGAGACATGGAAAATCGGGTGAACCGATGCTAAGTCATTAGGAAAATCAAGTTCATAAGAAACTTTACCAATACGCCTCAAAATATGATATGGGCCCACAGAACGGGGACTAAGCTTCCTTTTCCTCCCAAATCTCATCACACCCTTCATAAATGAGATTTTCAAATAAAATCAATCATCTACATAAAATTCAAGATCTCTCTTTCTAACATCGACATAGGACTTTTGTCGACTTTGAGTCATTTTCAACCTTGCTCTAATAAGCCAAACTTTCTCCATAGTCTCAGGTACCAATTCAAAGCCTATCAAAGCAATCTACCAACTTCAAACAAACCTATAGGAGATTTACACCTTGTACCACAAAGGGCCTCAAATGGAGTCATACCATTACTTGAATGATAGATACTATTATAAGCAAACTCAATCAATGGTAAATGCTCGTCCCAATTACCATTGAAGTCCATCACACGAGCTCTCAACATATCTTCCAAAGTTTGGATAGTACGCTCTGTTTTCCCATCAGTTTGAGGATTCAAGTCCGTACTAAGCTTAACACGAGTACCAATATATTTTTGGAAAGACTTCCAAAAATTAGAAGTGAATTGGGCATCACGATCGGAGATAATGGATAGGGGGACTCCATGCAACCTAACCATTTCCCTCAAGTACAAATTTGCATAATTTTCCAGCGAATAGGAAACCTTGACGGGAATGAAATATACCAACTTTGTCATACGATAAATAATAACACAAATTGAGTTATGTTGCCGCCGAGTGCGGGGTAAACCGACAATAAAGTTCATATTCAAATCTTCTCACATTCAAATAGGAATACTATGGTCTTGGGACAAACCTCCTGGGTTTTGATGCTCAATTTTCACATGTTGACAATTAGGACACTTAGCCACAAATTTCGCAATATCCTTCCTCATCTCATTCTACCAATAGACCTCCCGCAAGTAATGATACATCTTAGTGGCTCCCGAGTTAATGGAGTATCGAGAACTATGGGTTTCTGATAAGATTTGTTGTCTCAAGTCATCAATATTAGGAACACACAAACAACCTTGATATCGAAGCACACCATCTCCCCGTTAGGGGAAAGCCTCAACAGACTTTTTAAGCACATCTTCCTTCAAATCAACCAAAATCGAATCAATACCTTGCTAGGCTTTCACATTCGACACAAATGATGATTCCAAACCATTATGAACAATAAAACTGCCTTCATTAGAATCAACCAACCGAACACCCAATCGGGCCAATCTATGAACATCACAAACTAACTCATTTTTATCTTACTCTACATGAGAAATACTACCTATTGATTATAGACTAAGAGCATCATCCACCACATTCACCTTACCAGGGTGATAGAGAACACTTATGTCGTAATCCTTCATGAGTTCTACCCATCTACGTTGGCGAAGATTTAGATCTTTTTTGCTTGAACACATATTGCAAACTCTTGTGGTCGATAAAGAAATCCACATGAAAGTATATAAGTAATGCCTCCAAATCCTTAAGGCAAAAACAACAGCCGCTAACTCCAAGTCATGGGTAGGATAGTTCTTTTCATGAATCTTAAGTTGCCTTGTAGCGTAAGCAATGACTTTCCCATTTTGCATAAGGACACATCCTAATCCAATTCTTGAAACATCACAATACACAACGAACCCATCGAACCCTTCCAGTAAAGTCAACACTGGAGTGGAGATAAGTCTATCTTTAAATTCTTAGAATACTCTTCTGACCATAAAAACTTAAGTTTCTTTTGGGACAATGTAGTCAATGGAGAGGAAATCAAAGAAAACCCTCCCACAAACCTTCTATAATAACCAGCCAAACCTAAAAAACTTCTAATAGCCAAATATAGGTCTAGGCCAACTCTTACCTACATCCATCTTCTTAGGATCTACCTCAATACCCTTACCAAAAATAATGTGACCAAGAAAAGCCACATATCTCAACCAAAAGTTGCATTTACTAAACTTTCAAATAGTTGCTGGTCCTTGAGGACTTGCAACACAATCCTCAAATGATCGGCATACTCATCCTCACTTCTTGAGTAGATCAAGATGTCATCAATAAACACAATCACAAACATGTCGAGATATTGTCTAAACACTATATTCATCAAGTCCATAAATGTAGCTGGAGCATTAGTCAAACCAAATGGCATTACAAAAACTCGTAATGACCATACCGAGTCTAAAAAGCCATCTTCAGAATGTCATCTCTCTTCACCCTCAATTGGTGATAACCCGACCGGAGGTCGATCTTAGAGAAGTAACTCACTCCTTGTAGTTGATCAAACAAATCATATACCCTTAGAAGTGGATACTTATTCTTAATGGTAACCTTGTTCAATAGTCGGTAATCGATACACATGTGAAGTGAACCATCCTTCTTACGAACAAACAAAACTAGAGCACTCCATGGAGAGATACTCAGTCAGATGAAACACTTATCCAACAAATCCTTCAATTGCTCTTTCAATACTTTAAGTTATGTCAGAGCTATATGGTAAAGAGGAATAGAGATAGGTTGCATATATGGGAGAAGGCCAATACCGAAGTTTATTTCCCTTTCAGGAGGAACACTAGGTAAATCATCGGGAAACACTTTCGGAAACTCATTTACAATGTGGACCAACTCAAGAGTAGGGGTTTCAGAATCCGTATCCCTAACCTGAACAAGATGATATATGAAACCCTTAGAAATCCCTTTTCTATCTTTAACACAAGAAATAAACTAGCATAACACTCAGGTTCTACAATCAATAGAAGCATAACAAGAATGTAGTCAATCCATACCCAGAATAACATCAAAATCTAGCATATCAAGCTCTACCAGATCAACAAGAGTGACTCTATGAAAAAAGGAGACAAGACAATTTCTATAGACTCTCTTAGCCACAATAGATTCACCAATAGGAGTAAAGACAGAAAAAAATATAAAAATGCATACAGAGAAAAATCAAACCTCATAGACATATATGGCATCACAAAAGAAAAGGTAGCACCAGGATCAAGCAAATCATAAACATCAAGATGAAAGACTTTCAATATACCGATAACAACATCAGGAGAATCCTCTTGATCATGACGAGTTTGAAGTGCATAAAATCAGTTTTGCTTTGGAGCACTTGAACTTGAAACACTAGGCAGAGATTACCTACCATCATTTCCATTGTCAACCCTATATGGACAATCTCTCAAGCGGTGACCACTCTTGCCAAACCAAAACAATTATTTTTGCCCATTAAGCATTTTCCCGGATAACTCTTGCCATACTTTTGGCATGTGGGAATCATAGATCCATTTCCATTATAATATCCTCCTTGAGACTTAAGGTTAGACACCCTCTCTTTTTTGAACTTAGGAGTCAAAGCATTGGAGGAACCTTGGCCTGAAAACCTTTGTCGAAACATAGAATGACCATGTCCATCGAACCTTAAATATGAAAAATCACGGTCACCTGTCTTTGCCCTCTTTGCTTCCCTATACCTTTCCTTAAGTGTAACACCCGGGGTGTTCGCAGTTATCTTTTGTCAAATGTAGAAGGCTTATGAGCCTAAATTTTGAGAATTTCCTTATTACACACTGCTTGTTCGGGGCACTCAGTTTAAAATAGTATTTTATTTTTACAAAAATGGGGATGTTTTTTTTCCTTCTAGAAAAATGCCTAAAATATTTATGAAGCATTCATTAGTTCTGATATACTTGTTTATATTATTTTGTGGGAATTTTTATAATTTATTAATATTCTGATAGAAATATTACATCTAGTTATATAAAAAAAGTTATATACATTTTATCACGAACCTATACAATACTTGAGTACATACGAAATTCGGGTCCATTTTTTTAAGAGTAAAAGAGATAAAGACGAAGGAAAGTGTGGACACACCACCACCACGTAGGATCCTATAAATAGGGAACCAAGTGATCATACTACTACATTTAAAGTGTTATATTAGTATATGTATATATATATATAGTAGCTAGATATCTAGACCCCACGACAAAACAAAGAAAGAGTTAAGTAAGCTTTCTTTGGGGTGAAGTATGTAAAGGAGAATTTATGTTTATACACCAGCTTTCTTTATTTTAAGAATATCATAACATGAGGTTACATATGAGTATTATCATGTCCATATTGAACCAAAACAATGGAAAGGATGGTTTCCCAAATCTAGGCTTCATCAGTGTTCCCATAGCTTTGTGGTTCCCCTATAATTTAGACTTTCATGCTTAGGCAGTTGTAGCGATTGGTAAGTGAGAGTTTGGAGGCACTATGAGGTCTAATTTTGCTATGTGAATAAATAGAAGTGCGGGTAGAAACGGTTAAGATATATACTATTAGCCATATGTTTAGCTATAGTATTTATTATAGAATATTTATTTATTCAATTTTAGTAAAAGTTTTAATATATCATATATTCGTTTATGGTGTCTATTTACTCATATAATAGATGATTTAGTGTATAGAGTTTTAGCTTATACACAGAGGATTAAATCATCGATTCTTATAAGTATAAAGTTTTTTTGTTCATTATCTAAGATGGAAATCGGACATGTCATCGGTAGGATTGTAACACAAGATTATATATAATTTATCTTGATTTTGGGAATGGTATATTCCAACTTCTTGTGCTGTTGCATTTTGTATGTATTGAACGGAACAGAGTAGAGATAATTGCTTTAGACTGATTGACAAAAACATATCCTCTAAATTGTTAAATGTACTTATATTCTTAATCTCGATATAACTATTGTGATATGTATATATATTAATTATCGTTTTGATTTATTAGAACGTGGGATTTTGAGATGGGTCAATATGATTGGATGATAATAATAAGTTAGTTGATGGAATTCATGTCTCGATATAGAGATTGATGATATACCTTTTTGAGAAGCTTATAAGTTTTCATCATGTCAAACCTTGCAAGTGGATTATTGAATCCGACACATGAAATAAGTTAAGTAGTGTTCTATAGGAATAATCAACAAATTAAATTTATCAACAATTTAATTTACTGATTAGTATTTGTAATTTTAACATGGTTAATTACATAAGTTTTTTATTGGGAATTTCGAAATATAAATAGAGGAGTGCAATTACGAATTTCTAGTAGGATGATTTATAATTTATTATGGTAAGAATAATTCAAATTAATTAATTGGAATTATTTCCATAATAGGAAGCCTCAACAATTAATTTTATGGTCCCTACTACGCTCATATTTAACTAGAACTTAGATTCCTATTTTCTAGTAGAAAAGAAAGAAGAACGTATTTCTTGTTTTCAAGAAAACTTGCATGGTTTTCTTCTCCTTTTGAGACTAGGAAGAAATCTCTATAAGTAGAAATTCTTCTAACCTAGAAAAAGAATCAGTTTTCTATACGATACTTGCCCACCCAAGTATTGAGAGAGTTTGGATGTGAACTTCGGATCACTATAGAAGATCACAGTCTAACTTGTAGATTCTCCTGAAGGTTTGTCTAACTTGTGGATTCGATTGAAGGTATTTGCTCACGCTTCAAGAGGTAATTCTTGAATTAAATCTCAGTATGTTTATGTGTTCTAGCATAATTATATGTGTTCTAGCATAAACGTATTTGTTATCAATTATTCATTTAAGTAGCAAGATTATGGTATGCTTCCGTTGTGCATATAGTTTTCCAATAATTAGCATCAAGATCCAGGCTCGCATCTATAATATATAACATGAATAAATATACCTATATGTAATTATGTATGATTGTATTGTTTTTTTTTAACTCGTGTCAACGGATGAAAATATGTAAAGTAAGGAGTGGGTGTAGCCCTTGAATATTTTGCAGTAATAGTATTGTATTGATCTGTGTTGGGCCTCTCTGCTAGGATTAGAATGTTTACATACCTACTTTAACTTGAAAACCTTGCCCGTAATGTTTGATAGTCAAATGCCCGTGGCTTTTGTGCTTTTTAATGAGTTAAATTATGATTGTGTGTGGTTGAATTGATTTGGGTGAGGTCTGAGTAGCCCCCGTTTGTGCTAAATGTCAAAAATTGCTCAATGATAGAGCGGGTGACACCACTTTTAAGAGAAAATATCATCAAATGGCCAATTTTGGCAAAACCGGGAAAAATCTGAGTATCCCAGGGTGATGGAGAGTATGGGTCTTCTTTGAATTTCATTAGTGCATCCTTTGATTTCATTTTCGGGGATTGCGGGGTTGAATTCGAGAAGGTGAATTGAAAATGGGCATGTTGGGTCGTGCTCGCCGAACCACTCGGAGGCTCGCCTATTTTTCTCATCTCACTTTTTAATTGCATGTCAACTCTGTGATTTGAGTCTGTAACTTTCAGCGAGAGGCATGAGTTTGCCGAAGGCACTCGGTGACTCGCCAAAAGTACTCGTTATCGCACTTTATCTGCATCCTGAAACCCTTGTGCACTGTAACTTTCGGCGGACAAAGCTTGCTCGCCGAAAGTAGTCGGTGATTCACCAAGGACCCTCCCTATCGCCGACTTGTTTTAATTGTTGAGCCGATCCCTTCGGCGAGCTCGACTTAGCTCGTCAAAGAGGTTCGGTGGCTTGCCGACTGGATCGGCGAGTCTATCTACAATAACTTTTATGTGCTTGCATTTGAGTTTCTTCTCGATCTTTTACAGATATGGTACGCACCAATCTAACCGAGCCACCTCAGAAAAAGGCAAAGGGCATTACGATAAATAAAAGAGGACCACATCACCCACAGAAACGAAAGCAAAATCTCCCACCGGGAGACAAAGACAAGAGGAAAAAACATATAGCAAAGAAAAGAGTAGCTATTGAGACCTAAGTTGAGTGGTTTGAGCCTGAATATTATCAACCTTTGATTCACCGACAGAATATGCTCCTGAGACCTCGGGGATTCCTCCAGCTACCACCGGAGATGTGCAGGAGGATGGCACAGCACATGCAGAGTCGGATGCAGAGACCGATGAGGAGTTGATATCAGTACATGCTGAGGAGAGCAGATATGAGGGCATATTCAGAGACTTGCCAAATCTTATAGAGACGGTTGTGCAGCCGGTGATCCAGACATTGCCGACTAAGACGTCCACAGCAGCTCCTAGTGGATCTGGCATTACTATTCTGTCTAAGGCTACTCCGGACACTAATGCCCATATACAGACTGCTACACCAGCCATCGAGACTTCGACAGAGAGAGAGAGAGTTCATAGACAGGACCATTCTTTACCTCCCTCTATGTCTTATTATATTTTTACTTTGGGTACTTTTAGTTGTATTTGAGGACAAATACATGTTAATTGTGGTAGGGCGAGGCCACCAGGCCCACGCCTTTTGTGTTGATAGTTGTGTTTTGTGTATATATTTGGGTTGTACTGTTTTAAAATTGTTTTTTATCTGTTTCTGTGGATGATTGAGCTTATGGCTCCTTTTATTTATGTTATTGCAAAATGATTTTAACCCGTCCGAAAATTTTTGCCACCTCTTGTGTCTGAATGTGGTTGTGCTTGTGCAAAATTTGAGTCTCGGTTTCAATCAATACCGATGACTTGAATAGTACTCTCAATCAAAGGAACATGAATGCGCGGCTATGATGAGGCCAAATGAAGTTGCATAGACAATATGTGAACTCTTTGCATCTCGTTTTGACTAGCCTAATATCGAATCGAGTCTCTTGTAATGACCGTTGCACACTAGCGAAAGTGTGAAGTCTTGTTTGACTTTAGTGTCAATGCCTAATGTGCTGAGCTTACTTTGGAACATGCATAATAGATTCTAGAATTTTCCTGGTTGGTCCTATAGACTAAGTAAGTCTATCTCTTGATATGATCGTAGGCAACTTTACAGAGTGTGAGCCAATTTTACATATACATCTTTTATGGCCTATCTTGTGAACATGTGTGAATCTCTCTTGAACACCCTTTGAGCCTTTCCCTTTTCTTTTGGAAGAAAATTGATGAAAAGCAATGACCTTTCTTTATCCATCACCCATAATCCTCATGAAGTTGTGGTTAGTTGAATAGCCAACTTAGGCCAAAAGCCTAAGTTGGGGGTGTAGTTGAAAAGATAGGGGTAAGTCAAGAAGTGCAAGAAAAGTCTCCTCTTACCCATGGTTCTGAGAAAAATGGAACCCCTCCATATAAAAAAAGAAAAAGAAAAGTTGTGGAATAAAGTACAAAAGAAATGGGGTCTCCAAACAATTCACGAGAAGTGAATAATAGGATGACTCATGAGCACTAGCAAAAATGATAAAGGAAAAGGAAAGAAAATGTCGTGAATACCGCATCTCATAAGGATAAAAGTCACTAAGCCTAAATGACCATACCTTTTTACTCAGCCCCATTACAAGCCTTAAAAGACCTTTTTGATCTTGAGTGAGCTGAAACAAATGTCAATTGGAAAATACGGGCAAACCTATGGGTGAAAGCATGCATTGTTTTCATCTTTGTGAGTGTGAGCGTTGCATGTGATTCCTGAACTTTAAATGATTAAATCATTATGTGTGAATAGGGAATCATTCTTTCTGTGAGGGCATTCGAACACTCTAGTTGAGCCTGAACTTGCATTTGAGGCAAGTATTGTGAGCATGAGATTCTTTGATATTAGTGAGTCACTACTTGAATCTCTGAGTACACAATTGATTTTTGAATGATTAAATTGAGTCTTGTTGTGTACATTCATGATCGAGTCTTGTGTAGTACTGTTCAAGACACCCTTTTTGAACGGCTGAACTTGAGTTTGCTTGAGGACAAGCAAAAGTTTAAGTTGGGGGTGTTGATGAGTCCACGATTTGGACTCATTTAGGGCTATGTTTTGATGAAATTAGTGTCCTCAAATGCATGTTTTATCATGATATTTGATGAAAACTTTTAAGTTTCAGGTATCTGAAGTTTGAGGGAAAGCATGGACACTATAGAGCAAAAAGGAGCAAAAGAAGCTAAAAGAACAAACAAATGAAGATCTGCGAATTGTCAAACCCATTCGGCGAATCCCCAATAGATCGTATATTTTCCTTTTGTTCCAGTGTGCTGAGTCCTAAAGGAAAAGAGCAAATCAGCGGGCTGAAAAAGAGCAGTCGGTGTATCGCTGAGCGACTCCACGGAGCAGTGCGACATCGCCCAATTACACAGGACACAAAAATGCTGAAGGCAACTGATGAAAGGAGACGAAGTAGATCAAAGGGCAGATCGCCGAACGCATCGACGATTCCCACTAACGTCGCCGAAAGATCCTTCGGAGCACATTTTCTAAAAACTATAAATACCAGTTCAGTTTTTATTCTTAGAGGAGAATTTTACCTTATTTTATCTAGTTTTTAGATTATTAAGTTGGAGACAGAGTTTTGGAGATATTCTAGATAAGTTTTGGAGAGGGTTTTGAAGAACTTGTAGTTTTAAAGGGGTTTCAAATTCAAGGAATTGGACTTGGGTCTCTTGGATTCTTCACTTTCGGCTTGTTTTAAGACTTAATCTTGCATACCCATTGATGCAAACTGATATTGGTATACGTCTTTATCTCTTTTACATGCGTAGCTAAAACCCCAATTCTTGGGGTGTGATTTTGTGAATATGGGTTAGATTAGTTGTTAGGTCTTGCTTGCTGATAGTCTATTCGTAGTTTAAATGTGATTTCGTTTAGTGGTTGTGGATGAACTTAATGAGGTTGTAGTTGCAAATATAATCTCATATATGTGTTTTCGGCTTGCTCGAGAGAGGTCGTAAAACTAAGACCACTAAATTGATGGCCAGTGTGACTGGGTCAACATGAGGCTCAGCTCAAGAGAGTGAACCTTAGTCCCATGTCCACACACTCGGCTCGAGAGAGTGAGTGGGTTAAGGTAGAGGTTGTTCTTCATGCAGCAAGTGCGTGTCCGAGAGGAAACCATTTGAAACGGGGTAAGTTGCTCGAGAGAGACCTTATCCCCCTTAAAGTCTAGCCTAGTCACAAATAGTCAATGAATTTACTATCAAAAGCATGTACCCAACGATTTAGTCTATCTCGTATTCCTATCACATCCCAAGAATCCCGTCTCCATACTTGTATTTATTCCTTATTTTCGCTACTTTAGTTGTTTCTTGCCTACAAACCCCAATTTGATACTTGACGCTTGCGTCACCCTTGTTAATTTGTTATGTTTTTATTCGCCAAAGTCTTTAGCTACGATTAGCTTTAGCACTTTTGCCTTTAACCACTAGTTCTCACGCCCACTCCATTGGGACTCGACTCCAACCCTTGGTTGAGTTACTAAACTATTATACGATCGTAGACACTTGCATTGGAAGTTGCGTCTTGATTACGCAAACATCAGCACGCTGTAATATTCGGCGGGCTGAAGTAGCACTCGGAGAGTCGCCGAGTAGTCTTGGCGGTCGTGAGCTTTCCTTATCTTCAGCTTTTTCAGTTGTTGAGATTGAACTTGCGTTTGAAGCAAGCATTGTGAGCTTGAATTCTACTTGATGATGACTAGTCACAATTTTAAACTTTGAGTGCACATTTGAACATTGCATGAGTAGTTTGAACCTCTTGTGTGCATTCAGTTGAGTCTTGAGTAGCACTGTTTGTAGACATCCTTATCGAACGGATTGATATCATTTTTTACTTGAGGAAAAACAAAAGTTTAAGTAGGAGGAGTTGATTAGTCTAGGATTTCTACTCATTAAGGGCTTATAATTCATAGTTTTAGTGTCCTCAATTCCTATTTTATGATCCTTCTCTCTTCAAGTCTCCCACAAAATCCTCTCCAAACTTGAGAGAAAATATCTAAAAACGTACTATTCTATTATGAAAATAATAATAATGGTTCGGAACTTGTAAATTAATAAATAGTTTAGTATTTATAGCCATCAGAAATTAGTGTAGGCGGATAGTTCGGTGAAGTTAGTCAAGTCCGCCGAATGACTCGGCGACTCGTCCTTCTTCTGTCTCATCGCCGTTGAGTGCTTGCCTACAACATCTTCACGTTCTGGACCATTGGGAGGTATAGTACTGCTTCGTGGAACTATTCGGCGAAGCGCCGACTACTCCTTTCATCGCCTTTTTGATCCTCTTCCTTCAGGGCTTCGCATACTGGAACAAAGGGCAGAGTCTGTCCTTTCGGCGAATCGCCAAAGGTTCTTGGTGATGCTCATGCTTCAGCTTCTTCGTTCTTTTTATCCTTTTTGTTCCTTTTTGCGCCTAAGTGCTCATGCTTCCACTAAAACTTCAAATACCTGAAACTTAAGAGTTTTCATCAGATATTGAGACAAAATAAGAATTCGAGGACACTATTTCTATCAAAATAAAGCCCTAAATGAGTCCAATTTGTGGACTCATCAAAGAGCATTAGGTGGATTGGGAAAATCATAAAGTATGAAAGAGAAAGAGAAAAAGTAAAATGCAGGCCATGCTTTATCAAGGTAGAAGTCACTAAGACAAAATGATCACACCTTTACCCTCAGCCCCATTACAAGCCTTGAAATACCTTTGTGATCTTGAGTGAGTTGAAAGTCATGTTGGTTGGAAAATGCAGGAAAGCCTATGGGTAGAGTCATGTTCTTCTTCCCCAAGTTGGAAGTGGGTCTTCTCCATTCTTCTTCCTTTGCTTAAATCAAGGTTTAATTTCTTATACCCATTTGATTTTAGTATCATTTTAGGTGTATTTTGTTATTTCTTGATGTGTGGCTAAAAACCCCCATTCTTGGGGTGTGATTTAGCAAATATGTGTTGATATTGTTTTTGGGTCTTGCTTGCTGATAGGGTAGATGTATTTTAATGGTGATTTCACCTAGTGGTTGTGGTTTAATTTAATGGGTTTGTAGTTGCAAATACAAAACCACCCATGTGTTTTCGGCTTGCCCGAAAGGGAGGTTGCGAAACCAAGACCACTAGACTGATGGCCTAAGGATGGGTCGACATGAGGTTCAGCCCGAGAGGGTGAGACCTAGTCCCATATCCTAACACTTAGCTCGAGAGAGTGAGTGGGGTAAGACGTAAGCTGGTCTTCATGCGGCAAATAGGTGTCCGAGAGAAACCCATTTGAAACGGGGTAAGTTGCCCGAGAGGGGAACTTATTTCCATCTAAAGCTTAGCCTAGTCACTATTATCTTGCAAATTTCCTATTGAAAGCATGTACCCAACGATTTATCTCAACCTGTATTACGGTCACACCCGAAGAACATTTCCCCATACTTGATTTTCTTGTTAATTTTTGCTATTTTTACTATTTGTGACAAAACCCCCAATTGATATTTGACACTTCCATGTCACCCCCTTTAATTTACTATGATTTTAATCGTTAATGTCTTTAGCTACGACTAGTTAGAGTTTAATTTTATTTTTCTATCAATTCTCAAAACCACTCCCTTGGGACACGACCCCAACCTTTAGTTGGGTTACTATACTATCGACGATCGTAGACACTCATACCGTAGGTTAGTGTCGTTTGTCACGATAAGCATCACTCTTTTAAGCATGATTCATCGGACACCCCATTTCTTTTGTCCATTGCACAAACTTTATTTCAACATTCTCTTTCTTTTTCAGTCTGTTTCTTCTTTTTCTTTTCTCTTCTCTTTTTTTTATATGGAGGGGTTCCATCTTTTTCAACACAATCCATCAAGGGCAGATTTTTACCAACTTATTGACCTTTCCACCTTTTTCACCACACCACCCAACTTAGTTTTTTGGCCTAAGTTGGCTATTCAAACGAACCAATTCTTCATGAAAGTTATAGGTGATGGGACAAAGAGGTCAAAGGTATTCATGTTTCATCCAAAGAAGAAGGGTAGGCTCAAATGGTGCCAAGCTAGGTTCACACTCTCACAAGGTGGTCACAAAGAGGTATAATAGCAATTGTGGTTCATTCTTCACAAATTGTGCCTAAGATCATCTCTATCGTTCACTTGCATTAGGCAATTGGACTAACGAAGCAAGTTCTAGGTATTACCAAGCACATATTTCAAGTAAATCTCACAACACATGGCATTCAACACAATCATTAAACGAGACTCTACAATTTTCAGCTAGCATGCAACGATCATCACAAGAGGTCAACTCAACTACCGACTAGTCACAATGAGATGCTAAGAGTTCACATATGACTTATGCAACTCAATTTGCCTCATTGGAGCCGTACACGCATATCGTTCAATCGAGAGAACTATTCAAGTCATTGATATTGATCACAACCAAAACTCAAAAGTGCAAGAGAACAGCCACATTCACAAACATCAAGAAGCGGCATTTTTCAATTTGGGTCAAAACCAACATAAACATTAAAACCAATAGATCAAAAACCAATATATATCAACAAAATCCATCATTCACAAAAACAATAACACAAAACACAAAATATCCATAAAAAATAGCCCAATAGATGTAGGTATGGAAATACCTCACCCCGCCAATCTAAATTAGCAATTGTACTCAAATGCAAAGAAATAAAAGGTCTAAACAAGAACAGAAAGAGAGTAAAAAATCCTCCTGCCAGGCTAAGCCTGGTGAACTCTGCATGACAGTGACTCCCTCAGTCTGGGCATCAGTGTCCGGCTCAACATCATCATTTGCTCCACTGGAGCCCACCATAGACGTGTCCCTCATAGATGCCTCCACAAATGTCTGTACCATTGCCCCCTAGAGGTCCTCTAAGTCATCATAAAGAGCTACATCTCAAACACCCAACTCCTCCTCATCGGTATCAGCCTCTAAGTCAGCATCATCATCAACCCTAGCAACATCTCCGGTCGTATTAGCCGGATGGATCTCAGAACTGGCTGGAACATTTGTGCTCGAAACCTCAGGGAGTTCCACTATGTTGAAAAATATCGAGAAATCGATGGATTTCAGCTCATCCATATCGCATCTCAATTTAACAATATCGACCTTCAGTGTCGTCACAACCTCACATACACCCTTTCCCTGCTCACAAGCCTCCACTCTCACAGTAAGGGCATCCAAGGCTAAGCCAAGTGCATCAATAAGCTCACGGTGCTCTCTCAACTCAGCTCATATAGGGGCCAAAGCAGCTGCAATGGCTTTATCAATCATCCTAAGGACAACAACCTCAACCCGGGAATTAAGCACGAGCTGATTGGGCCAGGTGGCCCATCTTATATAACATAGCATAGGTAATCGAGTGTCGGGAAGAAGCAGCAACAACAGTAGGAGGAGGAGAAGTAGTAGAACTAGAAGGGAGAGAAGTGGAGGTGTTAGAGGGTACCTGTAGGCTCAGTGGCCTAAGGAGGAAGGATTTCCTCTATCCGCAACATCTCCACATCAACTACCGAGGAAGTATCATCGGTGCAGCTCTTCTCATATTAGCCTCATCTCTTATGTACTTGGCCTCTATCCTCTTAATGTCAGTAGAGGAAGTGGGAGTTACTTCCACATCCGTCTTCGAAATCAAAGGAACTCGGGAATGCATGAACAACTCCGTAATCAGGATTGGGAATGGGAGAGAGGTCTGGCTCTGCTTGGCCCTTATGGACATATTCTGCTTGATGAGCAGACCAAAATTAAGATCATCTCAGTCAATGATGGATGATCCCAACAATGCAGCCTTCAGATTCCTAAGTATAGACTAATTCTGTGAGGGCATCAAATTGCTGCATATAAATCCAAACCAGAATCGGGCAGCCACATTTAGATCTTTCTTCTTTATCAAAGCTCCTACGTCGATCCATGTAAATGTGATGTTGGATATCAACGATGCTACTGCATTTTACTTTTTGGCCCTGCACCACTACATGATCAACAAGATTGAATGAGCTTGCCCTTTTCTTCTCTTTAGGCACCAACTTACCATACTCTACATAAAAATCCTGGACCCAAGTTGGAATATATGAGCCTCGAGGCTTTGTGAAGATTTTGAACTTATCGAACTTGATAGTGTTCCACACCTCTAGATACCGGTCTACTACTCCATCAGTAGACAATCGCTTCTCCTCTAAAATGGTCCTCAAACCCTCGGCCTTCAGTATATTCAATGACCCGAGTAGGGTTACCAAAACTGGTGGCATCGGAGGTACCTTCTCTACAACCTGAGTTGGAGGTGCGGGAGGAGTAGGCTGCACTGGGAACCTGGCTGGATCATTCAAAGATTTGGAGCGTAGCTCTCTCTTAGTTTGGATAGTCTGATCATCTTCTGATTCAGATACGGAGGGCGAAGATCTATCACCCGAGTTACCCTCACTTTTTGAAGTAGTGAGTTGGGTGGCATATACGCCCATACTATCAGAGATCTCCCCCGCTGGCGTTGGCATCACGGGCCCCTTTTCCTTGCATTTTCCCCATTTTGGAGGAAGTTTGGCATGTGTAGGCCAAGAGGGTGCAGAACCCTCATTGATAACAATGCCCCATGCATATTTTCAGGGCGGCTGAGAGGGTGCAGAACCCTCATTGTGTTTCCAGTTGTTTAATGGGCATCGAGTGAGAAGTAACCGTCTCGTTCAGAGTTGAGACGTCCTCCTTCATTTCTTTGAGCACTTTGTCCGACCCTTCCACTTTTATTGAGAATGAGTGCAATCATTTCTTCATTGTGGAAATTTTCTGGGTCATCCCTTTGTTCTTTTGGCTTTTGACGCTCATGGGGAGGTACATATCTCTCTTTGTACTATCTCGCTCCCTTCAGTTTGTACCACGGTCACGCCACTCTTATCACGGTCTTTCCAAACTTCATCACGCTCTCTATTCCAACCTTGGTTCCTAGCTAGCCTTGGATAATTTTGGCGGAAAGCTCCTCCCTGATTTGCTAGAAAGTGTACTTCTTCATTGTACAAAGCTTCAAACTGCGCATCATCGGGATTTACTGTGATAACTGTAACTGCGTTCACGACCTTAGAACTACTACCAATGACATGTTTTGACAAAAGATCCATTTGGGTCATCATTTTAGCCATGTTTTCATCCCGTTCTTGGTCCTTTTCTATTTGTTTCTTTGTTATCCTAAAAGTCAAAGGAGACACTAGATCCTCCCTAGTATACCAAGCACGGTTTATCTTCGTCATTCCATCAAGGAGACTCGATGCTATTTCAAAAGGTTGCTGCATAATACCTCTCTGGACAAGTTGGTCAGCCACACCTTTGTTGACCGAATCTAGACTCCGGTAGAAATGTTGTAACAACACGTTGTTCGGGAGTTCGTGAGTTGGACATTGCAGTAACAACTTCTGAAACCGCAGCTATGTCTCGTGGATTGGTTCATCATCAAAACGTTTGAAACCTTGAATGTTATCTCTCAATGCCATCATCTTCGTATGAGGGAAAAATCTTATGTAGATCGCCTCGGTAAGCTCATACCAAGACGTAATTGAGTCCCTTGGTAGGTCAGCTAACCACTTTGTTGCCTTCCCCATCAAAGAAAAAGGAAATAACCGGAGCCGGACTGACTCTTGTGAGTTGTTCTTGAACGAAAATAGACCACACACGTCCATAAAGTTTCAAATATGATCATAGGGATCCTCGTGAGCTAGCCCTCCAAATAAACCTTTCATTTGCAATATTTGCAACATCGTGCTAGTCACATGGAATAGAACATTTCCCATGACCGGTGGTAACCGAATAGCACCTGCACTACCCAATTGAGCTTCTTTGACATCATTCAAGGTCCCGATGTCATCTTGATGTCCAAGTTGGCTTGCGTTAGTCCCGTTCACACTCATATCGTCACATGTTCACGAGTAACCAACAACAAACACAAAACAAAGTAAGTCGATTCACCTACAAACAAGATTAGATCACAGATAAACTTCACTAAGAGAATTCTAAACACCACTCCTCGGTAGAGGCACCATTTTTTATAACGCTCAACTACACTTCATCCAATTCTAACGGTAGGCGATCACAATCTAGTATAAACCCAACGAAGAGTTGGGGTCGATCCCATAGGGAGTGATACGGTAGAGAATTTAATTACGAAGTGAAAGACATGTTCTAATCGGTTGTAGGAATATAAATAATCAAAACCATTAAAGTAAGTCAAAGGGATTGACAACTAGTGTCAAATGGGGGGATTAATATTGTCAATTAACAACTATGAAAATAGGGGAGTATTCAAGTAGAGAGGGATCCTTAGCGATGTGATCGATTAATTGTCAATTTCGTTTTACGAGTGATTAATAATTACTGAAAACAATTGAGTCTTAGTTGGTAGGCTAAACTTTAGATATAATAGCCATCTTTCGATCAACTATCACGATTCAAGTGAGTTCTCAAGAACCTCGACAAGCATAACAATTTAAAACAACCCATAACCTCAATTAATCTACTCTCTCGAGCTAGATTGGTAGGATCGAACTTAGGATTCACTTTCTCACGCTGAAACCACAATAACCCAATCACTACAATCATCAATCGATAACTTTAATTCTAAAACCTCTTTCTCAAGCAAGCATAGAACACTAGGCTAGAACTGCATTTGCAACTACAATTCATGAATTAAAACTCAGTAATCAATCAAACCCACTTCAATTCAACACTTAAATTAGTAATTACTAACACTCATAAGCTAATTGAAATAATTAATCACATAATCACACCCCCAAAATGGGGGTTTTAGCCACACATTATAAAAAAGCAGGAAATAATTGCCAACTATGTTCTCCTTCAGTTGGGTAACAATTTGCAAGTCTTCACAATGATTGAAATCAACTACAAATCAAAACCCACTTGAAATTCTAATCAAAAACTCCAAGAACAGTGTTTGGGATAAAAAAACTCAAGGTAAAAACTCTCAAACAATCATAACAGTTGCTCAAAATTTCAGAACGTCTTTCCATCATTTTAAAATTTGTGTTTATAATCTTCTAGATTTTGGACCAATAGGCGGAATTAGTCGAGCATCGCCGACCAGGTCGGCGATGCGCCATGTGTCCTTCTCCATCATCGTCTTAAATGACTGAAACACTTTTAGTTCGAAAAAATAAAATTGATAGACATTTAATTTGATTGAGAAACAATATCCTTTTTGATTGAAGGTAATATCGTGCAATGAAATAATTTTGAAGGGGCTAATGTTGGTGTTATATTAATGGGTGAAGGTTTGTTGATTCAAGTTTTCAATCAAGAAGTTATTTTAAAGTACTATGTATTGCGTGCAGAGAGAATAATGGATTCCTTGCCAAAAATATCCTTTTGAATCATTATCCATTTGCATCTTCAGCTTGTATTATTGAAGATAATAAAGAAAAAAAACTCTTAGAATAGAGAAATAGTACTTGTAAAGCATTTGTTTTTTCTTTTATTAAGCCTTATACGATACAAATTTTAATTGATCAAATTAAGAACTTTAAACTTATATCGAGTGATTAAAAGAAAACTATATTTATACAGGATAAATAAAATAAATATCATTTAATAAAGAAAATGTTTACTCAAGTGATATATAAAATAAAATCTTAATATTTCTTACAATTTCAGAAATACAATATTCGAAATACAAATATTTTTTTAGTAATAGAGATATTGATGACATGCACATATTATAATTCACAAAACAAACAGGGAAAAAAATAGAATAATCAACTGCTACGGCGGCACAGGGTAATTCCATCACCAACCGGAAGCATACAAATCTCAATCCTTGGATCAGCCGCTAAAGCTTTGTTAAGTTCCAATACAAAGTCACTATAATACCTAACATATTTCCCCAATGTAGCATCAGGTGGAGCGACCACTGAACCATTCCATAGGGTGTTGTCGTACCCGATCACACCACCAACTTTCACTAATTCTATTATCCTTTTGTGGTAGTTGATGTAGTTGTCCTTGTCAGCATCCACGAAAATGAAATCATACGTGCCATGGTTATTTTTCTGCCAAAAATAAATAAAAAATATATTAGTTTAAGCTGATTAATTTTATTTTATTATCGTTTAGGTAATCTGATAACACGTACGTCTTCAACTAATAGATCAAGAACGGGTAAAGCAGGTCCCTCTCGAAAATCAATCTTGTGAGCTACACCAGCTTTTTGGATTATGGGTAAACCAATTTCTTCGTAATTTTCCTTGTTAATATCCATTGCCAATATCTGCAAAAGCAAATACAAATGTTTTATTAATTGGGACAATAAAATGGCGTGCCCGACTAATACAATCAGTAAAATCCAAGTAGGCGTGGTCCCTAACGGGAATGCCTCATTTAGGGGCTTTTAGGTAATTTCTTTAAAATGTTTTAATGTGTGGGGTTGATTTTAAAAGGTTTATATGATAAATATAAATAGTTTTAAGTCTTAAAACCTACCTTTAACTCAGTATTCTCAAATACCTTAATCAAAAACCCCAAAGTTCTTCTCTCTCAATATTTCTCTATCAACTCAAGGAAGAAGAAGAAGTGGGAACTAGGGTTTTGATTCAAAGCTTTCTTTACCAAATTTCTTTGGGAATTCATCAACTAAGGTATAGTGGCTCTTTATCTAGGGCTAGTTTTCACCCTACACTCAAATCTCAAAATGGTTTTCAAGGTTTTCAAAAGTTATGAAAAACCTCAATTCTTCCTCAAACTCATGGGTTCTTGCATTAAATGGTTTCAAACGATTTATTATGATTATATTATGGTTTGATTGATGTTTTTAGGTGAAAAACTACACGGACCCATGATCTACCTATATTCCTAAATTTGGCTTATGAAGTGGGTTTGATAATTATGATTGTTTATTGATGGAATTGTGTTTAGATTGATTTGTATTATTGATTTCCTATTGTTATCTATATCTATTGTTGGTGGATTGTTGGTGTATGGATGATTGAGAATTATGGCCTTGTAGGCAAGTCATGGGTAAATTCTTTTGTGATGTAAGAATTGTTGGGAATCGAATAATGGTGATTATGGCTTTGGAGAATGGTAAGTTGACCTACTTTCATGCTATACTAAAATTGTTCTTGTTTGGATTGATCCACTTATGGTGGAGGTGTTTACTTACTGAATGTGTATTGATTATGGCCTTCAAGGCATTATATAGTGAATTGAAGTATTGTCTTAAGGTGTGTCTACATGTGTGTGCAATATGAGGGTTATGTACATGGTGTTCAAGAATAGCATGATGGTATATTATACAATATGTATATATTGTGATTGAAAGTATGTTCTCTCTTAATGTTTATATGTGATGATGAGGGACTATGAACGGTCTCTATATGGTAACGTTGTCTCTCGAATTGGTAGACCTAGATTGGTAACCTCTCTTTAAATGAATGAATGAATTTTTAGGATCGATAGACCTAAAGTTGGTGCCCTTCTATAAATGACTAATGAGATATTCTAGGCTATGACTTGAATCGGTTAGACCTAAGTATGGTTCCCTTTCATGGTGAATCTAGACCCCTAAGTGAATATAAACCTTGAAGCGGTAGACTTTATGATGGTGCCTCCTTCTTGTGTGAAATGATAGACTTGTAGTTGGTGGGCCGGAACAGTAGAAACCCTCTCTAAGAAAGTCAATTAGCTATCCTTTTTGAACCTTGATCGGTAGATCCTTGTGGTGCCCTTCTTGGTAGAGTATTATGGGTCTGTAGGCCTAATCATGGCGCCCTCTCTAGTACTCATATGCGAATGAAATTACTCTATGTGAACTAAGGCTAAGAAATGAGTGGTTATGGTTTAGATGGTATCTTTTCCTAAGTATGAGGCAAGAGTACAATGAACATCTTTGGATATCCCCTAAACCATGTGCCTACATGGGATGTGTACTAGTTCTACCCTTGGCAAGTAGAACACCTTCCACGGTGTGGGGTATTATGACACCAGATTCCATGTCTAGCTAGTACGGTCTATTTCAGTTAATGCTTATTCCCTTCATGTGGGATGTGCACTCTAGTTACTTGATAGGTTCTATAACGTGTAGGTAGTAGTATGGGATGCTATCTACACATGGCACGATTTAGCCTTGAAGGTACGAAAGTGAGTTCCCTAAGTTTTTAATGACTATTATGTGAAGTCCCCTATGTGCATGGATGTCTCCTTAAATGTCTCTACTAATGAATGTTGACTTATTGGTTTATGTTTAAAGGGAAAGGTCCTTATCTATGGTAGCCTTGAGGAACACTTAGGCGTGGCATGAAGAGGTAGTATGGGCTGCCCCTCCATGTCTTACTTAGGTGGGTCTTAGGGTGACTTTAGGTGGAGGGTCTAAGATGATGAAATGGTCTATTTGACAAATGTGCATATGTGTTGAAAATTGGTAATAGTTGAGCATGGTTATAATATGGATATTGTCTTGTATGTGAATGTTGACTTGTAATGTGTCTCTTATACATGTGGTTTATGGATATGTATCAAAAATGACATAAAAGTTTATACCTTAAATAAATGTCCCTTTTTGCATGTTTTTGCATAGTCATCATACTTGGTACTTAATTTTGTTAACCCCATTCTTTTCCGATGTTTTACTACAAGTGTAGGTGTTGGCAAGTGAGGTGCTTTCCATAGTGAAGCTTGGGATTAGAGTTTCTCTCAAGTACTTTTTGGTATGTCCTCATATGTCGAGGGCACGGATTCTATGTTCTAGTTTCTTTTATTAAGACTTTGTAATAGACTTGTAGTATTCTTCTTTATTGTAAAGGGCCGTGTCCCTTGTATGTTTCTTTGTGACTTGGGTCTAAGTTGGCCACGTGAGACTAGTATTCCGCTTGTGTATAAAGACTTCTTTGAAATTTTGTTGACTTTCAAGTCCTATGAGTTTGTTTTAAAAGGTTTTAATTCCGCACTATTTTTATTGCCTATGTGATGAATGAATGCTAAGGGCTTGTATAAGACCTTCGAGGTCGAATACGTCGTGTCGCGACTTGGGGGTGCTCTCGGGTAGTGACAAACTCGGTATCAGAGCATAAGGTTTTGGGAATGGTTTTAGGTTCAAAGTCTCACAAGCCACGTCTAGTAGAGTCTTGTTCATCGGTGTGAGTCGCGACACATCTATGAGCGAGAGGGTATAGGATGATAGAAGTTACCCTTCTTTCATATTCTTGAAGTCGTGCCATAGAGTGTGGTTCTATAAGTGTCCCCTTTTCTAATCCTTTCTCTTGTGTTTATATGATATGAATACAAGGGCTAATCCTAGGAGAGCGGAAGAGGAGAATGTGGATGGGGAAGTTCCTCCCCAAGGTCTTCAAGGTGACCAAGTCCCCATAGGCAATCAAGAGAATGAGGTTTCGGTGGGTCCCCCGACCATGACTAATGAAGAGATTAGGGCGGCTTTTCTAACTCTAGCTCAAGCCATGACGGCTCAAGCTAACCGAGATGTGGGGCCTACGGTGAATGCTAATGAGAGTATCGTGGCCTCAAGGTTGAGAGACTTTTTGAGGATGAATCCTCCTATCTTTCTTGGCTCTAGAGTGGGAGAAGATCCCCAAGAATTCTTGGATGAGATCTATAAGATAGTCAATGCTATGGGGGTTTCTTCTAGGGCGAAGGCCGAGTTGGCTTCCTACCAATTGAAGGAACTGGCCCAAGTGTGGTTCACACAATAGAAAGCCAATAGGTCGGTTGAAGCGGGTCCTATAGAGTGGGAAGAGTTTAAGGAAGCATTCTTAGGAAGGTACTTTCCCCGGGAGAAAGGGAGTGTAAGATTGAGGAGTTCATAAATCTTAAGCAAGGTAACATGAATGTGGAGGAGCATTCTTTGCAGTTTACCTTGTTGTCTAAATACGCTCCATCTTTGGTGTCTAACCCTAGAGAGGAGATGAGTAGGTTTGTGACCGGTGTAACCGACTTAGTCAAGGAATAGTGTCGTACGGCCATGCTCCATAATGACATGGATATTTCTAGACTCATAGTGTATGCTCAATCCATTGAGGAGTCCAAGCTTAAGAGGTTGGGTAGAGATTTGAAGAGGGCTAGATCCAATGAGCAAGGTCAACCTAGGTTTAAGAAGAGGGCTCTTAACCAAGATTCCGCAAGTGCTCCTAAGGTTAATCAAGAGAGTGGTAGTGGTTCTCAATTTGTTAAGCCTACTTGTCACACTTCTGGGAAGAAGCTTTTTAGGAAGTGTCTAGCCGGTACTAATGGGTGCAATGGTTGTGGAAAGAATGATCACAAGGTGAGGGATTTTCCTACTCTTGCGGCTAGAGGAAGGGATACTAGACAAGCTTCTTTTAGTGGTCCTAAAGTTGATGATCAAAAGAAGACTCGTTTCTATGCTCTCCAAGCCAACAATGACAAAGGAGCTAATCCGTATGGAGATGTCGGTAAGTTATAGTTCCTTGCTTTGGTGATGAGATCCTTATGAGTTGTTCATGGTAGCTTTAGTTGGGTTTTTCCTAAGGATGGTATGTTGAATAGTAAGGTTGTGAGAGTGTTGATGTCCTTGTCTCTTTCCTTAGATTTTATTCAAGCTTGAGACTTAGAGTTTCTAGTAGCATGATGCATGGTTCGGAGTCTTATGTGAATTTGAGTTCCATGGTCTCCTTATGTTATGCATGTTCTAGTTGAATTCTTGTTTACATAAGAAAATGAGCTTTAATGATTTTATCCCTCATGTTGATATGCATCTATAATAAGTTGCTTAAATGTTGCATGAGTTGACTTGTGAGCATACTTAAAAAGGTGTTCTCGAAATTGTTGCATAATTGTGTTTCATGAGAAATTTGCATAATGTGCTTGGTGATGATGATGTTTGGAGAAGGGAATTCCTTCAAAAAAAATATGGTGATGATGATGTGCATAATGAGTTTGTAGATGTAGTTCCTACCTTCTTGTTGTGCTTTAATGCCTTTTCATGTGGAGTTGATGTTCCTCCTAACTATGTGTCGTTATAATGTTGAATGCATGATTGTGGGCTGGTAGTCTTGAAGTCCTTACCCTTAATGTTTGTAAGTGTCATTCGAGGACGAATGTTTCCAAGTGGGGGATATTGTGATGACCCTAAAATGAAATAGAATGACCTAGAGCTTCACATGTGTTTTGGAAGTTGGTAATTTGTTAAAATGAAGAGTTTTGGGTTTTAAGGTTTAGTTTGAAGAGTTTTGAGGTCGAACGTCAAGGGACGACCATGACGTTCGGAGACTAGTCTTTTGAGCTAATGTGTTTTAGTGGTGTAATGTTGCCCTAGTCTTGTTTGAAAGTGGTTTAAGGAGTCAACGTCAAGGCACGGGTTAGACTCCATGCTATGAGACCTACTCTAGGTTGGTTGAGGGTGCTAGACAAGGAGCCAAGCCAAAAAGGGGCAAGCCTTAGCCAAAAACCAAGGTTGTCCCAAGTTGGCTGCTCATTGCCCCAAAGACCACGGGCACCACCACGACCCGTGGTGCCCTAGACGGTCCGTATACTTGGGCGTGAAGATCACTTGGTCTCAAGGGAGGCAAGGCAACTTTGCCTAGGTGCTGCCTCATCTTCACGAGCTCCGCCATGACTCGTGGTGTACACCACGGATCGTGGGAGCCTCCGTGGAGATGCCTTGGGCCCTTAAGGGCTTGGCATGGTGGAGAGGCCCACTGGTCAAGGGACCACGGCCACCACCACGAGCCGTGGTGCCCTTCACGGCCCGTCCAAGTGGGCGTGGTCCCTGATGGGGCTGCCTCATTTAGGGGATTTTAGGTAATTTCTTTTAAATGTTTTAATGTGTGGCGTTGATTTTAAAAGGTTTATATGATAAATGTAAATAGTTTTAAGTCTTAAAACCTTCCTTTAACTCATTATTCTCAAATACCCTAATAAAAACCCCAAAGTTCTTCTCTCTCAATATTTCTCTCTCAACTCAAGGAAGAGGAAGAAGTGGGAACTAGGGGTTTTGATTCAAAGCTTTCTTCATCAAATTTCTTTGGGAATTCATCAACTAAGGTATGGTGGCTCTTTATCTAGGGCTAGTTTTCGCCCTAGAGCCAAATCTCAAAATGGTTTTCAAAAGTTATGAAAAACCCCAATTCTTCCTCAAACTCATGGGTTCTTGCATTAAATGGTTTCAAACAATTTATTATGCTTATATTATGGTTTGATTGATGTTTTTAGGTGAAAAACTCCATGGACCCATGATCTCCCTAAATTCCTAAATTTGGCTTATGAAGTGGGTTTGATAATTATGATTGTTTATAGATGGAATTGTGTTTAGATTGATTTGTATTATTGATTTCCTATTGTTATCTATATCTATTGTTGGTGGATTGTTGGTGTATGGATGATTGAGAATTATGGCCTTGTAGGCAAGTCATGGGTAAATTCTCTTGTGATGTTAGAATTGTTGGGAAACGGATAATGGTGATTATAGCTTTGGAGAATGGTAAGTTGACCTACTTTCATGCTATATTAAAATTGTTCGTGTTTGGATTGATCCACTTATGGTGGAGGTGTTTACTTATTGAATGTGTATTGATTATGGCCTTCAAGGCATTATATAGTGAATTGAAGTATTGTCTTAAGGTGTGTCGACATGTGTGTGCAATATGAGGGTTATGTTCGTGGTGTTCAAGAATAGCATGATGGTATATTATACAATGTGTATATATTGTGATTGAAAGTATGTTCTCTCTTAATGTTTATATGTGATGATGAGGGACTATGAAAGGTCTCTATATGGTAACGTTGTCTCTCGAATTGGTAGACCTAGATTGGTAACCTCTCTTTAAATGAATGAATGAATGTCTAGGATCGGTAGACCTAAAGTTGGTG
>NW_006239333.1:78765-92539 GCF_000226075.1 Solanum tuberosum | reverse complement strand
ATTATGGCCTTGAAGGCATTATATAGTGAATTGAAGTATTGTCTTAAGGTGTGTCTACATGTGTGTGCAATATGAGGGTTATGTACGTGGTGTTCAAGAATAACATGATGGTATATTATACAATGTGTATATATTGTGATTGAAAGTATGTTCTCTCTTAATGTTTATATGTGATGATGAGGGACTATGAAAGGTCTCTATATGGTAACGTTGTCTCTCGAATTGGTAGACCTAGATTGGTAACCTCTCTTTAAATGAATGAATGAATGTCTAGGATCGGTAGACCTAAATTTGGTGCCCTTCTATAAATGACTAATGAGGTATTATAGGCTATGACTTGAATCGGTTAGACCTAAGTATGGTGCCCTTTCATGGTGAGTCTAGACCCTTAAGTGAATGTAAACCTTGAAGCGGTAGACCTTATGATGGTGCCTCCTTCTTGTGTGAAATGATAGACTTGGAGTTGGTGGGCCGAAACGGTAGAAATCCTCTCTAAGAAAGTCAATGAGCTATCCTTTATGAACCTTGATCGGTAGATCCTTGTGGTGCCCTTCTTGGTAGAGTGTTATGGGTCGGTAGGCCTAATCATGGCACCCTCTCTAGTACTCATATGTGAATGAAATTACTCTATGGGAACTAAGGCTAAGCACCTAGTGGATATGGTTAAGATGGTAGCTCTTCCTTAAGTAGAGGCAAGAGGACAATGAACATCTTTGGATATCCCTTAAACCATGTGCCTACATGGGATGTGTACTAGTTCTACCCTTGGCAAGTAGAACACCTTCTACGGTGTGGGGTCTTATGACACCGGATTCCATGCCTAGCTAGTTTGGTCTATGTCGGTTAATGCCTATTCTCTTCATGTGAGATGTGCACTCCAGTTACTTGATAGGTTCTATAACGTGTAGGTAGTAGTATGGGATGCTATCTACACATGGCACGAGTAGGCCTTGAATGTACTAAAGTGAGTTCCCTAAGTCTTTAATGACTATTATGTGAAGTCCCCTATGTGCATGAATGTCTCCTTAAATGTTTCTACTAATGAATGTTGACTTATTGGTTTATGTTGAAAGGGAAAGGTCCTTATCTATTGTAGCCTTGAGGAACACTTAGGTGTGGCATGAAGAGGTAGTATGGACTGCCCCTCCATGTCTTACTTAGGTGGGTATAGGGTGACTTTAGGTGGAGGGTCTAAGATGATGAAATGGTCTATTTGACAAATGTGCATATGTGTTGAAAATTGGTAATAGTTGTGCATGCTTATAATATGGATATTGTCTTGTATGTGGATGTTGACTTGTAATGTGTCTCTTATACATGCGGTTTATGGATATGTATAAAAAATGACATAAAAGCTTATACCTTAAATAAATGTCCCTTTTTTGCATGTTTTTGCATAGTCATCATACTTGGTACTTAATTGTGCTAACCCCATTCTTTTCCTATGTTTTACTACAAGTGTAGGTGTTGGCAAGTGAGGTGCTTTCCATAGTGAAGCTTGGGATTAGAGTTTCTCTCAAGACTTTTTGGTATGTCCTCATATGTCGAGGGCACAGATTCTACGTTCTAGTTTCTTTTATTAAGACTTTGTAATAGACTTGTAGTATTCTTCTTTATTGTAAAGGGTCGTGTCCCTAGTATGTTTCTTTGTGACTTGGGTTTAAGTTGGCCACGTGAGACTAGTATTCCGCTTGTGTATAAAGACTTCTTTAAAATGTTGTTGACTTTCAAGTCTTATGAGTTTGTTTTAAAAGGTTTTAATTCCACACTATTTTTATTGTCTATGTGATTAATGAATGCTAAGGTCTTGTATAAGACCTCTTCGAGGTCGAATACGATGTGTCGTGACTTGGGGATGCTTTCGGATCGTGAAAAACACAAGATGAAATTATGTATTAATCCAAAAACGGAATGATTTTGGTGGAGACAATCCTGATTAATTTTCGTTGTTAATCCTCAATTAAGTGATATTGTTGATTGTTACTTGTCATAAAGTGATTTTTAAACCAAAACCCCAAATTTCTCATATTTCCCATTTTGTTTAGGAAATAAGTCGATAATAAACCGCATGGATTAAATCTCACCTTACTCCTTATGGGATTCGATCCCAATCTAGTTGAATTCTATATTTGATAACTACCGCGTTATACTTTTTTACAGAGGTGTAATTATCTAGATAAGATAGAAGACATTTAATAGATCACAAACAAAATAAATATTCAGACAAAATATATATTTAGGAAGGCCAATCAACGACCTGATTACTTGGAAAGTATGACTTTAGATCAAAGGGGTTGTTATAGTTTCAGGTCTTCATAAAACTACCAAGTAAAGAAAGACAAATCATAAACACAGATAAACAACAAATACCAACGTTGAGAAAAAATATATAGACGAATTACATCAACATGCTAAATCAATTGCAACAAAAGACAATGAAGCACTACTGTAATATTTACATCTTCATGTTTTGCCTTTCTAAAGGCCATAGAGTTGTGACTAAACTTGCTGGCCTAAGCTATTTTAGGTTACAAAAAGGACCGACAAAAAGAACGGTTATGAAGTCGAATCAGTCAAAAGTAATGTGAAGTCCGTCAGGAGCTTAGAAAGAAGAAGCCTCGGAGCAACACCATCTTTTCCACCACTACTTCAGCTAAAAATAAAATAAAATAAAAGATTAGGAAGTTGGTCTTAGAAGCACTGGAATGCAAAAGCCTTTACCCCAAGATTCAAGACGAAGCCTTCTGATTCAAACACATCAACAAGTTCACCTTAAACTTAAGCACCTTTATTGGAATACACAACTTTAGGACAATAGAGTCAAAGAAGAGAAAAAATTAAGCAGAAAGAAGAAACAAAAGAAGATATACTTACTTCTACGAGCTAAATACACTCCACCGACACCATGAATGAAAAGTATTGATAATCCATAGGAGAAACTCGAACATGACACGATTAAATGGATATTAGAACATGGAGGTCGGGAAACAGTGACGAGGAAGACAAAGGGAAGAAGGAATAGGAAATCCTATATTTTAGGAATAATGTGTCAATGACTCATTCACTTTTGGACCGAGTCTATACTTTTATTCCTTACCAATTGGGCTTTGTTTATTGTTTGATTTTGGGTTGATAATATTTTAGCTATCAGTCTTTGTTGTTATTGATTATTAATAAAACAGAGCATTGATCCATAAAGTTGATTAAAAAAAGTATTTTGTATCCCTATTAAAGAGGATTTAAAATGTTTATTCATACCCTAATTTCTTGTTATTCATGACTATCAATTGTTCTTTAACAATAAAAGTTCTTTAAGATATAGTTATGTCGTTCTATAACATTTCATAGTTTTTTATTTGTTTAGTTCATATTGAAAATTGAGTTTCAATAAATGACCATATCCTATTTTTATGTAATAAGTTATTTGTTTTGAAAGATAGAACAAAAAGTTTATATTTGGATTATTTATTTTGACGATGTATCAATAAGTTTCTTTGCATTATGATAAAGATTAGGATAATTCTTTTCCTTTAAATGTTTTTATCATCTTTGTATGTTCATAGATGACGTTAATTAGGATTTTTGTTTATAAATCTGAAATGATTTTTTTATAACAGTTTAAATATGAGTCAATAAGTTTCTCTGCATCATGATAAAGATTAGGAGAATTTTTTAAATATAAATATAAGGTTTAAATGACCCACTATTAATGAACTGGGTTGGCCCAATATATTTAGGAAATATTGAATTTAATTATGATATTGGTGTGATAATATTCATTTTTCATTATTATTATTTAAACAAGTGTTGCATATATTTTAAATAAAAAAAAAATAAAAAAAAAATGTTAAATATTATTTTTTAATTTGATGGGATGCATTTGTATAGAGGTTCTCCGTATTTTTTTAAAATGGTAGAGGCCCAACCAACAATAGTTGTGTGAGGTTCCATTCAATTTTTGACATTTGGATAAGTGGGTCCATTTGCACACTTTTACTTTTCACTCATCACCCCCACCATTTCCCTCCCATCTGCCCACCCCTCTATTTTTATTTTCTTCTTTTTTTAAAATTCTTCAAAAAATGGAAATGTGAAAAATAACAATTAGCTTTTTTTTGGTAACTGTCGAAAAGTTGAAATATTTTTCTTAAGTCGGATTATTAATTATTGCATACTATATAAGTAAATAAAAACTAATTTGAGTTTTCACTTAGTTTAATACTATCATTTGTGATTTGAGTCACTTTGATATAAAAATGTTGGATAATAAATTTATTTTTAATATTAACAATTTTAAAGAAATTTTAGTTATTTTAATAGATAAGTTGTTACTAAACATTTTTTTTATCATCAAATGCATCAAAAACTTATTTTCAGCTACAATACTTAAGCTCTAGAAATGTGTTTTTAAATATGTATACCTAAAAGTTATTTGAATTCAGCTAAATCAATCATTTTTAATTCTAATATTTTCGTTAATATTCAACTATCTTTACATATTTTTAGAAACTTAGTGAAAAAATAGTCAAATTAAATAAATTAACTTCCACTTTACGGCGTGAGTTTCGTTTATTTTCTTGGTTTACAATTGCGTGCTCTAATATTTGATTTGTTACCTTTATATTTTAACTTTTCTTCGGTTATATAAAAAAGTAGGGATAGTTTGGTAATCAATTTATATGGTGAAAGAGACTCCTGTGAAAATTTGGTAATTAATTTATATTTTAATTTTTATTGGTTACCAATTTTTTTTTCACATTTCCATTTTTTGAAGAATTAAAATAAGAAAAAGAAGAAAAGAAAATAGAGGAGGGGTGGGCTAACTTTTCTTTGGTTACCAATTTTTTTTCCACATTTTCATTTTTTAAAGAATTAAAAAAAATGAAAAAGAAGAAAATAAAAATAGAGGAGGGGTGGGCAGATGGGAGGGAAGTAGGGAGGGTGATGAGTGAAAAGTAAAAGTGTGCAAATGAACCCACTTATCTAAATATACTAGATTTTGTTGCCCGTGCTATGCACGGGCCCAATAACATAAATGGTATGTTTTGGGGCTAATAACGAAATTTTTGAAGCGATTGTTTGCGTGGATAAAGGAATAAGTTTTTTTATCACAAACTTGTACTTTCTTTGACGCTATTCAAGGCATAATAAGACTACCCACATACAACATTTTTGAACAATTTTATGTTGTCAATTATCACGATTTAATTTTAAGAATCAGTCAATTTTTTTTTCTGTTTTTTTAATAAATATTTTAAGTTGTCAATTATCACGATTTATTGTATTTTATACATAATTTTTAACGATAGATTAATTTCAAGAATCAATCGAATTTTTGAAATATTTTATGTTGTCAATTATCATGATTTATAGTATTTTTACGATAGATTAACTTCAAGAATCAATGGAATTTTTAGTATCTTTTTCAAAACATATTTTATGTTGTCAATTATCATGATTTATAGTATTTTTACGCAATTTTTAAATATAAAATTTTTTAAAAAATAAGACAAATAAATTAAAATGGACCCAATATATGTTATTTTTGTTGTCTCAATTTATGTGACACAAATGAAATTTGGAGAGTCATTGAATATTATATATTATACTTGGGCATAAACTCTCTTACGCACGGGCCCAATAACTATTATTTTTTGTCCTAATGTATGTGACACAGATAAAATATAGTGAGTTATTTAAATTTAATATGATTTTTAAATATTTTAAGTTGTTAATAATGTAATTTATAATATTTTTACGTAATTTGTAAATACTTAATATATATTACTCCACTTGTCTCAATGTATGTAGCATAGATAAAATTTCAAGAGTTAATCAAATGTTGTTAATTGTTAAGATTTACAATACATTTTACGTAGCTTTCAGTAATTTGACATTAAATAATACATATTACTACTTTTGTCTCATTTTATGTGACATTGATAGATTAATTTTAAGAATCAGTTAATTTCTTTTTTTGTGCATTTTTAATAAATATTTTAAGTTGTCAATTATCACGATTTATTGTATTTTATACATAATTTTTAACGATAGATTAATTTCAAGAATCAATCGAAATTTTTTATATGTATATATTTTTTAAATATTTTATGTTGTGAATTATCATGATTTATAGTATTTTTACGATAGATTAACTTCAAGAATCAATGGAATTTTTTGTATCTTTTTCAAAACATATTTTATGTTGTCAATTATCATGATTTATAGTATTTTTACGATAGATTAACTTCAAGAATCAATGGAATTTTTTGTATCTTTTTCAAAACATATTTTATGTTGTCAATTATCATGATTTATAGTATTTTTACGATAGATTAACTTCAAGAATCAATGGAATTTTTTGTATCTTTTTCAAAACATATTTTATGTTGTCAATTATCATGATTTATAGTATTTTTACGCAATTTTTAAATATAAAAAATTTAAAAAAATAAGACAAATAAATTAAAATGGACCCAATATATGTTATTTTTGTTGTCTCAATTTATGTGACACAAATGAAATTTGGAGAGTCATTGAATATTATATATTATACTTGGGCATAAACTCTCTTACGCACGGGCCCAATAACTATTATTTTTTGTCCTAATGTATGTGACACAGATAAAATATAGTGAGTTATTTAAATTTAATATGATTTTTAAATATTTTAAGTTGTTAATAATGTAATTTATAATATTTTTACGTAATTTGTAAATACTTAATATATATTACTCCACTTGTCTCAATGTATGTAGCATAGATAAAATTTCAAGAGTTAATCAAATGTTGTTAATTGTTAAGATTTACAATACATTTTACGTAGCTTTCAGTAATTTGACATTAAATAATACATATTACTACTTTTGTCTCATTTTATGTGACATTGATAGATTAATTTTAAGAATCAGTTAATTTCTTTTTTTGTGCATTTTTAATAAATATTTTAAGTTGTCAATTATCACGATTTATTGTATTTTATACATAATTTTTAACGATAGATTAATTTCAAGAATCAATCGAATTTTTTTAAATGTATTTATTTTTGAAATATTTTATGTTGTCAATTATCATGATTTATAGTATTTTTACGATAGATTAACTTCAAGAATCAATGGAATTTTTTGTATCTTTTTCAAAACATATTTTATGTTGTCAATTATCATGATTTATAGTATTTTTACGATAGATTAACTTCAAGAATCAATGGAATTTTTTGTATCTTTTTCAAAACATATTTTATGTTGTCAATTATCATGATTTATAGTATTTTTACGCAATTTTTAAATATAAAAAATTTAAAAAAACAAGACAAATAAATTAAAATGGACCCAATATATGTTATTTTTGTTGTCTCAATTTATGTGACACAAATGAAATTTGGAGAGTCATTGAATATTATATATTATACTTGGGCATAAACTCTCTTACGCACGGGCCCAATAACTATTATTTTTTGTCCTAATGTATGTGACACAGATAAAATATAGTGAGTTATTTAAATTTAATATGATTTTTAAATATTTTAAGTTGTTAATAATGTAATTTATAATATTTTTACGTAATTTGTAAATACTTAATATATATTACTCCACTTGTCTCAATGTATGTAGCATAGATAAAATTTCAAGAGTTAAACAAATGTTGTTAATTGTTAAGATTTACAATACATTTTACGTAGCTTTCAGTAATTTGACATTAAATAATACATATTACTACTTTTGTCTCATTTTATGTGACATTGATAGATTAATTTTAAGAATCAGTTAATTTCTTTTTTTGTGCATTTTTAATAAATATTTTAAGTTGTCAATTATCACGATTTATTGTATTTTATACATAATTTTTAACGATAGATTAATTTCAAGAATCAATCGAATTTTTTTAAATGTATTTATTTTTGAAATATTTTATGTTGTCAATTATCATGATTTATAGTATTTTTACGATAGATTAACTTCAAGAATCAATGGAATTTTTTGTATCTTTTTCAAAACATATTTTATGTTGTCAATTATCATGATTTATAGTATTTTTACGATAGATTAACTTCAAGAATCAATGGAATTTTTTGTATCTTTTTCAAAACATATTTTATGTTGTCAATTATCATGATTTATAGTATTTTTACGATAGATTAACTTCAAGAATCAGTGCAATTTTTTGTATCTTTTTCAAAACATATTTTATGTTGTCAATTATCATGATTTATAGTATTTTTACGCAATTTTTAAATATAAAAAATTTAAAAAAATAAGACAAATAAATTAAAATGGACCCAATATATGTTATTTTTGTTGTCTCAATTTATGTGACACAAATGAAATTTGGAGAGTCATTGAATATTATATATTATACTTGGGCATAAACTCTCTTACGCACGGGCCCAATAACTATTATTTTTTGTCCTAATGTATGTGACACAGATAAAATATAGTGAGTTATTTAAATTTAATATGATTTTTAAATATTTTAAGTTGTTAATAATGTAATTTATAATATTTTTACGTAATTTGTAAATACTTAATATATATTACTCCACTTGTCTCAATGTATGTAGCATAGATAAAATTTCAAGAGTTAAACAAATGTTGTTAATTGTTAAGATTTACAATACATTTTACGTAGCTTTCAGTAATTTGACATTAAATAATACATATTACTACTTTTGTCTCATTTTATGTGACATTGATAGATTAATTTTAAGAATCAGTTAATTTCTTTTTTTGTGCATTTTTAATAAATATTTTAAGTTGTCAATTATCACGATTTATTGTATTTTATACATAATTTTTAACGATAGATTAATTTCAAGAATCAATCGAATTTTTTTAAATGTATTTATTTTTGAAATATTTTATGTTGTCAATTATCATGATTTATAGTATTTTTACGATAGATTAACTTCAAGAATCAATGGAATTTTTTGTATCTTTTTCAAAACATATTTTATGTTGTCAATTATCATGATTTATAGTATTTTTACGATAGATTAACTTCAAGAATCAATGGAATTTTTTGTATCTTTTTCAAAACATATTTTATGTTGTCAATTATCATGATTTATAGTATTTTTACGATAGATTAACTTCAAGAATCAGTGCAATTTTTTGTATCTTTTTCAAAACATATTTTATGTTGTCAATTATCATGATTTATAGTATTTTTACGCAATTTTTAAATATAAAAAATTTAAATGATTTATTATATTATATTATTATATATTATATTATATTATATATATATATTATATTTATTTTCTACTATATAATAAAAGAGAGTTTATGTATATATTATATTATATATTATATAAACTCCCTTAGAAAATAAATATATATCCCATCATAAACTCCCTCTTATATATAAGTAGATAAAAAAAAAAAATTGAATGAAAACTCATACAATTACTATTGGTTGGACCTCCACCATTTTAAAATGTTTCGAGGTGCTCCAATTGAGCAAGTCCAAGTGCCACAAAATTTCTTCATCCAGCTTTGCGTCTCTACTCTGTACCCTACCTTGTGACGACACGCTTCTTCCCTTATACTACTTCTTTCTTTTGTCTAAAACTGAAAAAAAAAGACACTCTCCCTTAGCCCTCTTTGTTGACGGCAAAGCTTAAAATCTCGTCTGTCAACAATATTTGATCGCCATGGGAGATGGCAGAGGCAATTCCAATAGCAATCGGCCAGAGTGGTTGCAACAGTATGATTTGATAGGGAAAATTGGGGAAGGGACATACGGGTTGGTTTTTTTGGCTAAGATCAAAGCTAACCGCAGCAAATCTATTGCTATCAAGAAGTTCAAGCAATCCAAGGACGGTGACGGCGTTTCCCCCACCGCCATTCGCGAAATCATGGTTCCCACTCTCTCTCTATCCCACTTTCCCCTTTTTTGTTTCTAGTAAACACTATATCATTAACAACGACAATCTTGATGCAGTTGCTTCGGGAGATATCCCATGAGAATGTTGTAAAGCTTGTCAATGTGCATATCAACCAGGCAGATATGTCTCTCTATCTCGCTTTTGACTATGCCGAGCATGACCTCTATGTCAGTATATACATTTTATTCCACTTGTCTAAACTCTAATCTAAACTATATCCCCTTCCATACGTGTTTACCTTATTTATTATGGAAATTAAACTATACAACACTCCAGCAAACCTTAAGGTTATGATTTTGAGTTTATATACCCTTTTGGGAACTTTTTATACAATCAATGTGGGGCAACTATTTATACCATGCGTGACCTGATTTTGGGATTTACACATGACATTAATGCAATGTTACGAGTGCGATATTCATGCCAAAAATATTTATACCATGTGAAATTGTTTGAGCATCAAACTTAAAACCTTAAGGTGATAGGATAAGTAGTACCAGACTTCTATATCCCCTTACAAAACCTAAGTGGGAGGACTATATAACTGGGTAAAAACAATAGATAATGACTAGGTCTCTTCATAAATAGTAGAAAATAAAAAGAAAACCTCTAGTCATCGAAGCTTTCCAATTCCTTTGCATAAAGCCGGAGACCAGCTTTGGACCAAAACAACTGATGAAGAAACTGACACAAGGAAATCAAAAACTGAAGAAATGAGAAATTAGAGAAAGAATTTCGAAAGACATGATAGATTCTAGTAAAGGTAGCAATCATTCAGCCACAAGTTTAGACTAGTAACCAACAAATTAACATTCAGTCACTAGAATATAATCCAGGGGGAGGAGCAATTGATTTCATACAACAATACACACTAGAAGTATGCAAGAAAGTTTCAATTGAAGGGTATTCACACTAAGGAAGGCTCCCTCAGGGCCACAAGAGAATTCATAAAAAACTAGATAAAACTCTACGTTACTTCTATTTATACTATTAGCTAAACAATGGGCTTGGGTCCAAGTCCAAGTACTTTAACATAATAAAAGTCCTAACATAACTAAATGAATTGTGAGGCTAGTGGGGGCATGTGGGACCATGCTTATCCCTAAAACTGTAATGGTAGTTGTTGAAGTGTGTGAACATCTCATCTAAAAGATTAAGCTGTTAGAGAGATCATACTTTTGTTAGTTAATTGTATTTTCAACACGCCCTCCTCACATACGGGCCTGATTCTTTTTCATGGGTCAAGCACGTGGACATTTTTTTGATATGGTTGACAATGAGATTTGATCCCAAGACCTCTGCGTGCTCTGCTACCATGTTAAAGTATGTTACCATCTCATCTAAAAACTTAAGCCTAAGCCGTTAGAGATAACACACTTTTTATTAGTTAATTATATTCTCAGCCGTAGTTAACTCTTGGTCAACATTGGATAAACCAATGGCCAGCTCAGATCAAACATTGTCAACTGTCGATCAAACCTTTCATTAAGTCTTCCAGTCTTCTTGATAAGGTAAGTTCGCGGTCATGTTGTCGTCATTATCCCTCTTAAAAAGATTTGGCCTCAAATCTTGTCCTACAGTCAAAAGAGCCTTACAGGAATAAACATTGGAATATCTCACAAGGGAGAAGATCACAAATCATTTTATCCATCACAAACACTCTTCCAACCATATTTTGTTTATTCCCGCACATTCTGTCATGATCCAATTTGCCTAATCCGCGATGACACCTGACCCCTACCTGTTAGATGAACCCAATTAGCATTCAACTTATTACTTATAAGACATTAATGAGTCTAAAGGCAAGTAATGTCTAGGTACGTTATCTGAACTTTGAAGATTGACATAGTGAATTATCCCTTTATTTCGTTAGTCTATTTAAACTTATCTCTGTAATTTAATTTCTGATAGTAAAACCAAAGAGGAATTAACGTCCAGCTTTAGACCAAAACAACATTTTTTCTTGAGTAAATAAAATGATCCTTGAATTTTATTTTGTTGCATATGTTCAGAGAAATATGTCTTATTCGTTCGAAATGTTGAGAATGTTTAGGTGTATCGTACATGCCACACATGTCTAGGTACTTCGTGCCAACTTTTAAGATAAATGAAATGGATGACCTCTTACTTTCACCAGTTAATTAAAACCTGATGGCAAAAAATGAGGATTACTCTTCTATTCAAATAGAAAGCTATGTCCTTATCTTTGCTTCTTGAATAATATGCGTGCATCTTTTGCTCCTAATGTCTTAATTATCTATGTGGGGGGAAATTGTCATCTAACTCCATTGTCCATTTGAAACCTTCATTGACATTAGGAAATAATCAGACACCATAGAGACAAGGTCATTCTGGCAATCAATCAGTACACTGTAAAGTCTCTGTTATGGCAGCTGCTTAATGGTCTCAATTATCTTCACAGGTAAGACATGTTTATTAAATTTCTTTGTTACTTTTATAACTATATTCTTATATTGCCTTAGTGTTATCTTTTGCATTTCGTTGTAGTAATTGGATTGTACACCGAGACCTAAAGCCATCAAATATCTTGGTATGGTTCTGGCCTGTCTATCCTAATTTCTCTTCTTTTACATTTTCTTTTACAGTAGCATTGGGCCATATGACATTCTTGTAATCAAAACATCCCTAATTTTGTATCCTTCATTTCCCTTTACAGGTAATGGGCGAGGGAGAAGAACATGGAGTTGTTAAAATTGCTGATTTCGGCCTTGCAAGAATTTATCAAGCTCCATTGAAACCATTAGCTGAGAATGGGGTGAGTTACTCCTGTTATTGCGACTATAGCTTCTCCATCTCTTCTTTTTGGTTTAGCTTGTGATTGCTGTTGTGGATGGTGCTTATGCTTCCCCTTTCCCAGTAAAGTAGTCACATCTTATATATAAAAGCTTTAAGCTATTTTCTGTTAAGTGGGCACCCACAACTCACAAGGTGTAGTCTAGCGGTCAATAGAGCTGGAATGGACCATGGAAGACCAAAGTTCAAATCTAAGCAGGAAAAAAAAACCACATTTGGTGGTTCCCAATTCTATAAGCCTTGATGCAAAGGCTATGTTGGTAGAAAGTATCTAGTTATCTGGTACTTGTGCTGGTGGGAGGTAGCAGATACTTGGTGGGTTAGTCGAGGTGTCCGTTTGGCCCGGATACTGTAGTTATCCAGAAAAAGCTACACCATATCAACTGTGTTATCGTTCCCTTGTCTCTTATCTTTCTCTTTCAAAAGCTTTTGCAATTTATGGTTTCCAATCTGTCAAAGAGCTTTATTGGTGCTGGTGCAGCACTTTGCTCTGGGGCAGCTTGATATTGGAGCAATAAGTTTCCCCATTTTCAATAGTATTTATTCTGCTATTCTTTTGGTGGTTTTTAGATTTTAAATTGTTTTGTTTTTGTTTTGTTTTGGTTTTAGAAATTAATCTTTTTTTTGTTTTGAAAAAGTAATTGTGAATATTTGTGTGAGAAAATAAGACATGAAAGGGAGAATTGAACACAACACAGCATAATTGTTCCCTCAAGCAATTGGGTATAAATAGTGAATGTACAAGTGCTAAAAAGGAAAGGTAATATTTTTGAGAAAGGTAACATTACTTCTATATATCCACAGGTATACTACATCAAAGTGTAGTCCCCCTCCAAAAAGTTTTACTTACATCATTCCTAGGATCTTCTAGTTACAACCAGTCAATAATATTAAACACATTTTCAGCATCTCCTATCACTACTTGCTTACACCAAAAATAATAAAGCCCTAGGCAATTAGTCTTTATCTTCTGGATATTGTTCTGTTTTCCTTCAAAGCATCTTTGATTCCTTTCCTTCCAAATTGTCCACCAAATGCAAGCTGGGACAATCCTCCATCTCTTCTCATTTTTTC
>NW_006239333.1:76357-78332 GCF_000226075.1 Solanum tuberosum | reverse complement strand
TATAAAGTATAATTAGTTAGTTGTGAACAGTAGAGTTTAGTTGTGAACAGTAGAGTCGGTTATGTATATATATACACAATCACTGATCAGTAGAAATTAACTAACTAACAAACTTGTCTAACTAACTCTACTGTACATAACCGACTCTACTGTTCACAACTAAACTCTACTGTTCACAACTAACTAATTATACTTTATAATCTCATCAGAGAATAATCAAGCTTATGATTATTCACCTATTCTCTTCAAGTACTCAGTATTTGTAGACTCTGGCATCCTTCACTGAAGTTTCAATTTTTTTGATGAATTTACGAGAAGTTTTGCAGCTAAGTTGCTTCTATCAATCCACGGGAAAATAACCCCTGTTGCTATCTATTTTGATTTCTCCTAGTACTATCAATGTAAAATTAGAGGTAGTAATCATTATATATCACTGATCCGCTTCAGGCGAACTATGGTTTGTGGGCCAAGGTTCTCTTAGTTAAGAATGGTAAGTTATTGCTGAGAGGTTAGTCAAAGATTAATTGATGCACAATTGTTAAAATTCCTAAGGAAGTAAACTGTATGTAATTTTTGGCATAATCTTTGTGCTTCATTTATACAACCTTTCCATTCTTTTTTTAATAAGGTAATAATTTCAGTAAAAAGTGGAAAAATCCGTATACAAGAGGTATCTCATGGGTACACCGAAAGGAAACTAGAAACAACAAACTACTTTGCAACTTTACAAAATCTTTTTCAACCCTTTCAAATGCTCTCCTATTTCTCTGTTCCCAAATAATCCACATAATTGCTGAAGTGGCAACATTCCATGCCCTTGGACTGCTCTTCCCCCTCCTATAAGTTCATTATGCAGCGCCTCAGCACCTGATTATACTTCCATTAAATTGTACTGTGCTGTATTTAGGGAAGGAGAAATCATATCTCTTATTTCTACTTTTTTTTTTGAGAAAGGTAACATTACTTCTATATATCCACAGGTATACTACATCAAAGTGTAGTCCCCCTCCAAAAAGTTTTACTTACATCATTCCTAGGATCTTCTAGTTACAACCAGTCAATAATATTAAACACATTTTCAGCATCTCCTATCACTACTTGCTTACACCAAAAATAATAAAGCCCTAGGCAATTAGTCTTTATCTTCTGGATATTGTTCTGTTTTCCTTCAAAGCATCTTTGATTCCTTTCCTTCCAAATTGTCCACCAAATGCAAGCTGGGACAATCCTCCATCTCTTCTCATTTTTTCCTGCATTTCCATCCCTGTTCCAGCATTGTAGGACTTCTATAATACTCCCAGGCTTTGTCCACTTAATCTTCCTCTTTTGGATAAACATCTGCCACAATTGATCAGTCCATTTGCAGTGTAAAAAGAGATGGTTGACTGTCTCCACCTGTTCTTCACATAGATAGCAACTAGAGCGTAGATTGGGTTTCCTCTTGTTTAAGTTCTCATGTGTCAAGACTGCCTGCTTTGCCAAGAGCCATGTGAAGTAATTCACCTTGTAGGGAATTTCTGTTCTCCAGATCATCCTCCAGGGCCATCCTGCATGCTGCTCCTCCGTAGACCTGAGTTCTCTGTATGCTGATTTTACAGTGAACTCTCCCCCTCTCTCCCCCTTCCATACTAGTCTATCTTCCTCTCCTGTCAGATTGGTAGCCATTTGCATTGTATCATGAAATCTTGCTATGGTTGTCATCTCCCAATCATTTAGTCCCCTTCTTAGAAACAGGTTCCACCCTTGTCAGGAAAGGTAATATTCTGACTACTTGATTACAAGAATTGATCTATATAATTCTAAGTAATCCTAATCGGTAGACGATATCATCTAATATTCTTAACCATTTGGATTTGGAAGATTGATTTGGCTATGTTTGTTTTTGTTGAAAAATATCACCAATGCCCTAATAAATTAATGTTTGAAAGAGATTAAACCTAACTAATCTCCGAATGGAATTTCATCCCCCTCCCCC
>NW_006239333.1:52151-75876 GCF_000226075.1 Solanum tuberosum | reverse complement strand
AAACCCCCCCCCCCCCCCCCGCCCCACACACACACACACACAAACAAACAAACAAACAAACAAACAAAGGGCCAAGGAGAAACTTAAGAAATTTGAGAAACAGCCCAGCAGCAGTTAGAGATTAACCATAAGAAATACCTGACTTGCCTTGCCTTTTTTGTTCTAGGTGAAACCAATGATCAGGTTTTTTTGTAACATCCTGTTTTCGTTTTTGAAATCAAAACAAGTTGGTCCCAGAATGAAACAGATAAATGCCATTATGGAAAATGTTTAACCCTTCAACTTTGAGAGAACTGATACTAGAACTGTCAAAAGCATCACTTGGGATATTGAAGACTTATTAATCACCTATCTTTTATTTCTGGTCAATGAATGGTGGAGCCAAAAATGTGATTGTTGAAAGTCCAGTCTTTTTTCTTTTTCTTTTTTCGATTGAGTAATAATTTATTGATGTTGTGGGCAAACCCTGCTATACAAGTCTTATATGAAAGTGTAGAGGATCGATGTCGATTAAAACAGGAAAGACAAGAATTAAAGATAACAAGTATGGAATATAGATAAGACTAAACTGGAAGCAAAATATAGAACATTCATGGAAGTACAACTGTCCTAATTAAGCTACAATTAGAGCCAAGCTTTCTTGGATACTCTCAAGAGAACAGTAATCCCCTTGAAAACCCGCTTGAATAGTCTTGAAGCAACAATGTAGATTATCAATTCCCACTGGTTCAATATTCATCAAAGAGGTAAGCTCTTTTTCTACTCTTAGTTAAAAAGTATTTATACTAGGTAAGTCCTCAACTAGGCCTAAAAAGGAAACATACCAAAATTGTTAAGCTCTGATGATTCAACTTTAAAATGTGGATCTGGTTGCCTTTTGTGGAGATGTTTGGTGGCCTCCAGCTTCAGAAAGTTGGAGATCTTCGTGGAGATAATCCAGATAGTGGGGGGCTCTTCAGGGAGATGAAACACATTTTTTGGAGATGTTTGGTAGCCTCTGGCTTCCGAAATGTGGAGATCTTCGTGGAGACGATCCAGATAGTGTTTTCGACTCTTCTTCCAATTTTTTTGGTTAATCAACCTACCAAATATAATGATGTTTTAATCACTATTTTACAAGCATTTGCAAGTGTCCAGAGCTTTGGCTTGATCCCTTGTGAATGGCTCAGATGCTACTTTGATCTATTTTAAGGATAGGCAAAAACATATGGCTCTTCAAATAATACCTGTTTATCTGTATCAAAGTAATAGAGATCTCTTGGGTACAATTCAACAAAAGCGAAGTCAGCCCCCCAACCCTCATCCACCAGCTGACATCGATTCTTCTACACTGACACACATGTTTTTTTAAATATATATATGTATAGATATATAACAGATCAGTCATATAGACTATGTTAGGAATACATGCATAAATGAATATATATATGGGCAGTGTTCGAACTGGAGAATAATTTTAAGAGTTTGAGAATGAGCGAAATAGATCTGAGCAGCATCACATTACTTCTGATTGTTACAACTCTGCTGTGTTAATACTTTTGTTCTGAACAAACTCAACAGTCCTGGATTTTTATATGGATTGCTTTTCTGATTGAGCTGCAAGACTGGAAGTTAAATACATGAAAGATGATTCCTTGATTCTTTTCTTCCTCTTTAGGTGCATGTTTGAGTTTCTTTGTTGGACATCACTGCTTTGCAGTGACTCTGAAAAGTTGTACATTGAGTAATGACAGGTTGTAGTCACTATCTGGTATCGTGCGCCGGAGTTACTGCTTGGGGCAAAACACTACACAAGTGCAGTTGGTATGACCCTTTGGCTTTTTTGAACTTTGATAATTGTTGTTCTAAATAAGCAAACATTTTCTTTCTTCTTTTTCAACCAAGAGGAAAAAATGTGTTTATGTAGATATGTGGGCCGTTGGCTGTATATTTGCTGAGCTTCTTACTCTAAAGCCACTATTTCAAGGGCAAGAAGTGAAAGGCACACCAAACCCTTTCCAGGTTAATATTTTTATATTCTCCAGCATCGCGTTTTATGCTTTTCCTTTTGGAGGTTCAATAACATACCTTTTATTCCTTTTTACCGTGTAATTTTCTTATTTTAGTAATCTAATACACAATTCTCGTAATGTAGCTTGACCAACTGGACAAGATATTTAAGGTTCTCGGTGAGCATTAATTTTTGTATATTCTCTTTTTTCCCCTTTGCATTGATTTGAACACTGCACTAAGTTCATATTGTGTCAGGACATCCCACACCAGAAAAATGGCCAACACTGGTAAACCTTCCGCATTGGCAATCTGATGTGCAACGTATTCAAGGACATAAGTAGTAGGTTCTTTCATACTATTTTTAGTATTAAAAATTTCTTTTAGCAGTGAATTCTCTTGCTATCTTTACCTTGCTTGCAATTGGAGTTGTCATCTAAAATTTTTATTGTTTCCGTTGCAGTGACAATCCTGCACTTTATAGTGTTCTGCACATGTCTCCCAAAAGTCCTGCATACGACCTCCTTTCGAAGATGCTTGAGTATGTGCTTATTTCTTAGTTAATGTGACATAAATTTTTTAATGCGTTCAATATGATATGCCAATATGCCTGCTAGGTGATGGTATGCATGCTAAATTTCTAGGGGGTGCTAATCTTTGTTTGAGGTGGCACGCTTACTCATAACTAGTCAAGTGTACGTGCTTTGCACATGTGTATCACATTAATTACTAATATATATATAAGTAATAAATTATTGTATGTACTTTATACTTTATAAATAAGTAATAACTTGCACCGAGCGAACCAATACAACCATTCTATCTGACCCATGCACCATCTTATATTTTAGTTAGCATTGTCATTTTAAACGTATTAAGTGCGGTTACTTTTACAACGATAAAGTATCATCATTTAAACATTATGCACATACGTATGTACAACAATGCAAATAACCCGTTTTGGAATGTGCGACCATTCATAATAGTATTTTCATATGATCTGAAATCTTCTCATTCTAGGGCTATCATGCACTTGATGTCAAGACTCATCATTATTTATCTTTTGAACATTTGCACCCTCTGTTCCAAACTGACTTTAAGATGCATATATAATACTTTTAGCTCCAAACTCCCAACTCAAGATTTCCACATAAATAATGCTACCCGGTTTCGCATTTACATAGACCAGTTGCTCACATGAGTTATTGAAGTGATATTGTACTAGTGCCGTATCCCCCTTTGTATGCAAAAAGTAATTTCTAATATTCATCAGCACACTTTAAAGTCTTAAAACCTTGAGAAATTTTCAGGGCCGCTGCACCAACATTCACTCTCATAGACTCTCCCTACGTCCTCATTTAAGTGTCTTAGTTTGTCTGGGCACAAAGTTTAATTAATAAAGGCATGCTTAAATCTAGAGGTCTTAAATTAAAGATGTGTGAAGTCATTTAAATCTTGTGGGTTTGAACTTGTCATGTAGGAGGTTGGAATTGGAAAACTTACTAAATCTAGAAAGAGACTTTCTTTTTGGGACAAACCAAAAAGGAAAGTAAGACATTTAATTGGGACGGAGGGAGTAATATTGCTAGTCTTATAACAATTCTATAGAACTTTCTTCTATTTTGTTACAAGTATCCTTTTTATTCCACCACACTTCTGTAGCACTTTTGCAATTTTGACCATCCTGTTTTGATTTTGTCTAAACTTTTTTTTACTCTATCATAACACTCTTCTGTAACCTCGAGCCTAGATATATGAATTATTTGCATTTGGGCACAACCAATTCCATTTAATCTCACCTCAACGTCCATATATAAAAGAAACGAAAGATGTTTTGAAGAAAATATGAGTTCTTTATCTTATAGAAATGTACATGCTTGTACCGTGTATCTTTTTGGTGTTAAAATCTAATTGTCAGTGATATAGACCATATGATTGTGTTTGTGAATACACTACATACATAGCTATATAAGGAAGCTTTTGTATTTGTAAATACTAAATACTTGTCTTAGAGAACTTTTTTGGTGATATACACAATAGAAGTACCTACCTTCTCTTATTTATTTTTTCCTTTAAAATGCCTTACTAAATTATAATACTATTTGGTTTTATGCCCTAATGTTTGTTTCCCAATTGTTATTGACATGTTACTTATATTCCAGATGCTTCTATTTAATTGTGATTAACATAATATTTAACGTCATCTAATATGCAGATATGATCCTCGTAAAAGAATAACAGCAACACAAGCTCTCGAGCATGAGTATGACATCTCCATCTCGATTCCCCCCCACCCCAACCCTCACACCCACACACTCTTTGCTCTATTGCGTTATTCACTTACAAATGCTTCTGAAAATGACGGACATATTTCATCACAAAATAAATTTGTAAAATGGTTCATACATATTCACTACTTGATTATCTTATACGTCTCTGATCAAAAGAATAGACAAAGTTAACTACTTCTCTATTTTTTTGTTGTCACCTGCCCAGATAACAAAATTTACCATTTTGAATTTTGATGTCCTATTTCCATCCTTTAAGCACTGGGCTTACTCTACTAATCAATTGTTGAACGTATTTGGTCAACATATTTTCACTATTTAATTGCATTTGCCATGTCATAAACTTTTTCAGCTGATCTTCCAGCCAAGCAAGGCCTCTTGCTAATAGATTTTCTCCTTGAAGTGGAAAGTTGGCATAGTGTTTGGCCTAGTGAAGTTATCTGGGGTTATTCCTTTTTATACCAAACACTTTTCATGATCTTGGAAATTTCTTGAAATGAAAATATGAAATAGGGGAATTCTATTTTTGCATTGGTTTTACTATTTCCAATATGGTTCTAAACCAGGAAGGTGAAGGTCTAGAGTTTCTTTTGATATCTTGTGATAATAGGTGGTGCTTCCCAAGTATCATTGTTAAAGCTTTCTACTTTTTCTGGTTTATAGGTACTTTCGGATGGAACCTCTACCTGGCCGCAAGTAAGTACACAGCTTTCCAGTCTCTTGGCAAACAATTGATCTATAGGAACTTCATTAAGCTAGTTTGATGAGATCATATGCTAGAACACTTACGTATTATGAAAATTGAGATTTACAAGTTCTACCTTTTTATATCCATTTACACATGCTGTAAATTTAAAACATGTATAACCTTTTTGATCATTGATTCCAACAAAGAGAATATTCTATCCACTCTTGACATTGTCACTTTCCTACGCTTTGTGCTTAAAACTGGCAGTACGCTTATGTAGCCATTTGTCTATGATTTTCTACTTAATAGGTACATACATGTAAGTACCAAGTTGCTATGCCAGTTTTTGGAAAACTGCTTAGACTGTTGTGAATGAAGATGTGATTAAATACTCTTTTCATTATTTCTATGTGAGAGATGTATGTTAAAGAAGTTCCAATGCTACTTTCATTGCTATTATACCCAAGAAACCAAATGCAATAATGTCAGAGATCTGACACATTAGTTTAGTGGGCCAGCATATTAAAATTCTTTCCAAGGTGCTTACAGAGTCACAACCCAATTTTCCTATGCTGCGATGGCACCTAACCCAACCATTCCATGAACCCAAAAGGTATTTCAAATCACAACATGATTGATAGGATACAATTCATGTAAAGTTGCTAATTTGACTTTCTAATAGGCTTGTTAGTGCCGCAACTTAGGGAGAAAATTTGGATAATTTAATTGTTGATGGATAGAAGGGAGATTGCTGCTTTAGAAGATACAATGGTTTCCGTTTCCCCTACAGTTACCCCTATTACAAAAATAGTGCGAATAATCATTACCAATTCATGGGGACTGGTGGTATAAATTATGAGTATCTAAGATAATGGAATATTACAAGTGTCTTGACAATGTGGTACTATCTGGAATAAGGAACAACATATAAAAATAGATGAGACTCCAAGGTGCTGCGGATCAGATCAAGCAGCTCAACACGACAATCTCGACTTACTCCTAGGTTTTGCTGGAGCACGAATCAGTATTTGATCTGCGCATAGTGCAACAAGTGTAGTATGACTACATCAACAAGTATTCATTAAGTATTATCATCCAACACCTAACAAGGTAGTGGCGAAGGTTAGTTTGAAATACTCACTTAAAACACCTTGATAGAAGTAAAAGAACAGTACAACAAAATAAAAACAACATACCCAATGAAATCCCACTAAATTGGGTCTGGGGAGGTAGGTTGTACGCAGGCGTTACCTCTACCTCGTGGAAGTAGAGAGCCTGTTTCCGAAAAACCTTCGGCTCAAGCACATCAAATTAAAGTAACAGAAGAAGAAAACAATGAAGAAAACATAACATTAAATACGAAAAGTAGTGTAGTGCCTACAAGAAAAGAACAATACCAACAACAAAATAGTGTGATAATTGTAACATCGTACACAATATATGACGATAGATAACAAAGGTAAGACAACACTCTATCCCTATTAACTTCTACCCTAATACGCGACCTTTACTCCTTATCTAAGTCATGTCCTTGGTAATATGAAGCTATGTCATGTCTAATTACCTCTCCCTAATACTTCTTCGGCCTACCTCTACCCTCCTCATGCCCCCTACAACTAGCGTCTCACACCTTCTCATTGGGGCATCAGTGCACCTCCTCTTCATATGCCCAACCATCTTAGTTTCGCTTCCCTCATCTTGTTAGCCACAGGGGCCACTCCCACCTTCTCCCGAATAACCTTATTCCTAATAATGTCACTCCTAGTATGCCCACACATCCATCTCAACATCCTCATCTATGCAACATGCATCTTTTGAACATGTGAGTTCTTGACTGGCCATATAACAAGAACAGTCTAACCACCACTATGTAGAATTTACCTTTAAGTTTAGGTGGCGCGTTTTATCACACAACAAAATAAAGTATGCACAAATAGAACATATTAAGATATACACAAATACATTCATTATTTCCTAAGCTAAGAAGTGAATAGAATAATGAATGGGGCTTTAGTTTCTGGATTTACAATAGATACTTTATATATTTAAGGGTCAAGATGTAAATATGATGATTCTTACTGGGTTAACGGTGAAACTGAGTAATCCGCCCCCGCATCGATAAACCATTTATTATGAAATTTTAATCTGTTCACCAATAGTTAATCCGATAACCCAATGCCAATAAACCAATAAGCTAATTTTGTGGTGGATTATCAGTTATGGTTAGGTTTTGAATGGCCCTACTGAAACTTGATTGGGAGAAGGCTTACGACCATTTCTATGGCCTTTTCTATATAATAATAATAATATACATTGCATAAGATGGCGTTTGGTGATAGGTGGATTGACTGGATGAGGTTAAAAGCTTCCCCTATCTCGCATGATAAAGCAAAGAGAAAAGAAAGATAAAGAATAGAAAAAAGATAGAATTGAACAACCGTACAGGCATCTTTTGTGCATACGGCTCTACAAGAAAATTTACCCCCCTCCTTTCTATTGAAGAAAGAGAAAATAGAATCTATCAGACTCAGATGGGTAAATAATCAAATTGCCATCCTTCCTTTCGGAGGAGTTCAAAAATACTATGATGGCTCCGTTGCTTTATATGTTTATTTTTTATTTTTTTTGTCTGTGATTCAGCAATCCCAAAGTTTCTTTTTAATCCGATCAAATAAGGAAAAAATATTTTTTTTTCGTACTCTTTCATAACATAAATATTGTTAAGAACTCTCCGGCATGAAAACAAATAAGTTTGTGACGCTGAACTGAATTCCCGATAGATAAGAGAAAATCGGAAATACCCCTTATCTCATACTACTCTCTCGATACAGAATCTAATGTTTTGAAAAAAAAAACAATACAAAAATTTCTCATATCGAATTCGAAGTGCCATGCTATTATTACTTAGTATTCATATGGCGAAGGCATAGTCTTCTTTTTTCTCTCAAATAAAAACCTCATTGGCGCCATCGTGGCCGTCACATTTTCCATTGTTTTCAATCACTCTCATGTTGGATTTTTCTATTCCAAAGAGGATTGAGACAGGGCAACTCTTTGTTGCCCACCTTTTTATTATGGTTGTGGAGAGACACTTGGGGAGTTAAACTGGCTGAAGAGATTTAAGATTTCTGATAATGTTGGAGGTAGTGTGAATCTTTCCCATATTTTGTACGTTGACAACACACTGACTTTTTGTGACGTAGATAAGGAGCAAATCCTTTGATTGAAGGGGCTTTTAATTGAGTTTGAGTCTGGACTTCATATAAACCCGAAGAAAAGTAGTTCATTTTCGGTTGTAAAGAAATAAACCTTGGGCCTAATTCAACTCCAAAAGCTAGCTCAGGAGGGGAGGATCATATAAGAAGTCCATGTATCCATCCCACACAAATGATGTGGGGCTCAATATCGATAACTGCAAATTAGTTGGTTCAAGATTTTGCTGAGGCAATGGGATGCAATGTTGAAAAATTCTCCACTATGTATCTTGGTTTATCTCTTGAGGCAAGGTACAAAGATCATAGCATATGGAAGGTAGACACAGATAAGTGTGAGAAAAAAAACTTTGTACCTGGAAAAACAGTATCCATCACTCGGTGGTTGAATGACATTGTTGAATAATGTTCTTGATGACATACCAATCTATTTAATGTCATTGGTTGCCATTCCAGGTAGAATGGAAGCTCAGCTGGACAAATTAAGAAGTTTTTATAGGAAGGGAACCAAGATGTCAAGAAAAGACATTTGATCAGCTGGGAGAAAGTATTACTATGCAAGGAAAACAGAGGAATGGGTTTTGGAGATTTAGGGCTACAAAATAAGATCCTTTTGTGCAAATTGCTGTGGAGGTGGAGTGATTACAACAAGGAGCATTGGAAAGATGTATCAAGCTAAAATACGTGTGTCTGGATTATGGGAATTCTGTTTTTACTAGTACACCCCATGGATCAGCCTTCTGGAAGCATATAAATTGCCTGTGAGATAAATTCCAAGAACATACCAAGCTGGTAATTGGGAATGGAAGGATAATTAAATTCTGGAATGAAAAATGTCTTGGGGATAATATGCTTTGCTGGCTGCCTCCTTTCCTGATCTGTACAACATAGGCTGTAGAGATTGCGTTATTGCTGATTGTTGGTATGACAACGACTGGACATTTCTGCTTAGAAGAAACTTTAATGGCCTGGAGGTCAAAAGGAGAAATTTACTAGAAATTGTTGGAAACATCTCCCTGGTAAGCTCACCAAGTGATTCCTGTGTGTGGAAGGGCTGCAGGAATATTAAATTCTCTGTTAAATCAAGCTATCAGACACTGTTCAGGAAAGACCTGAAATCTCTAGCGTTGGGAACAATTGGCCATAGAAAATGCTCTGGAAATTGAAGGCTATGACCAAAGTTGCTTGCTTCGGATGGGAGGCATTGCATGAGGCTTGTTTGATGCAAGACAAGCTTCAAAAGGACGTTACAATCTCATAAGGTTGCTTGTATTACTTGGTTGTTAGCTAAGGAATCTGTGCTAAAGCATGAGAACTTGATGAAGAGAGGCATTTCCTTAGCCTTGAACTGTTGTCTACGTTGGACTGAAGCTTAAACTGTAAGACACTTACTTTTGCATTGAAAGGTCACACGCCAGCTATGGAAGATTTTTCTCAATCACAGGGGCATCTCTTGGACAATGCCTAGTAAGACTGTTGACACTCTTTTTGGCTGGGAGGAGGCAGGGACTGGGGCTAAGAGCAGAAGAAACTGGAGGATCATACCAACCTGTATTTGGTAGACCATTTAGAAAGAAAGGAATGCTAGAGCCTAGATATTTTGAGAGATGAAGTAGCACTATACAGAAGATCAAGCTCAACTGTGTTTTGCTATTTTATTTTTGGTGTACAGTCTCATATCCTGTAGACACTGACAAATCCTAGATGTTTTGGATTCATTCTAGGATTGTGTTGTGTTTCTTTTTGTTTTTGTTGTTTTCTCTTCTACACTTTCTACTCTGAAGGGGGTTTCCGGTACCTCCCTCCCAAGTACTGGCTTATAATACAAAGTTCTTACCTGTTTCAAAAAAAATAAAAGCAGGTTACAGTCTGTGGCATACACTACTTATGCAAAGATGATGGTGAATCAGTGTACCACTTGTTAAATTGTAGATTTTTGTAGCAGGTCTGTTTATGCTTCTCAATATATTTGATGTTCAGTGGGTTATGCCCGCAAGTATCAAAGAAGTTCTTTGAACCTGGCAAAGTTAGAAGATAGGAAATAAGCATAGGAAGTAATGGAAGACTGTTCCTTTTTCTTAATGTGGAGTACTTGGCTAGAGAGAAACCAAAGATGCTTTGACGGGAAATAGGAAAATAGTTACTTAGTGAAAACAGATGTATCCAAAATCTTTAAGTTTGTTGTAGTACTGATTTTGTCTGCGATACTGTTTTAAATTTCCCATTTAGCAAAAAATCCCTGTTGTTCTGTTAGAGTTTTTGGAATCCCTTGCGCCCTAGAGTATTCCAATCTTTTCAGATCTTGTACTTGCTTTAGTATTAATCTTGGTACTGAATCTTTTAATAAAATTTCCATCTACTTGTCAAAAAAAAGAAGAAGAAAGAATTGTGTAGCTCGATCTGGTATTACAACTTTGAAAAAAGTTGAGCATTCAACTCAAAACTCTTACCAAAGTTTTTCAGTTGGCTCAAAATCTTTAGAGGCCCGATGGTTATATATGCCTGATTTGGGACTTTATATAACCTAACAGATGAATGTGAACATCCTGTCCGAGTCCTTAAGACAATGGATGATTTCTCAAAACCTTTATAAACCTTTTTGGATACTTTTTTAAAACCAATGTGGGAATTTGTTTACTTTTATGTTTTTTATATCTATAACCCAATTTTGGATACACACATGGATTTGAATACCAATTTGAGTGTGAAAATGGCTTCGCAACCCAGGTTCTAATACTGAATCCAAGCATCTAATGTAGAACTATGACTATAAAATAATGAGTGGGATCGTTCATGTTATTTTAAACCCATTTGACCCCATGTGGAAGATGTTTGACTTTATGTAATTCAACAACAAACATTTCATCCCTTGTATTCTTATCGACCATCATTATGAGAAAACACTTTTGCATGGTAACATGTTGGTTTTTCTATAGTTATTGAAATGTGGAGCTGTAGCACTTATAAATGCTTCATCTTTCCTTCATTTCAGGGAGACTACTTTGTCTTTATTAAGCTAGTTATTTCTGTTAATCATTAAAACTGCTTAATTGTGACAGTGCACTTGTACCACCACAACCTGGAGAAAAAGTTGTGAATTATCCAACTCGACCCGTGGACACAACGACAGACTTTGAAGGAACCATTAGTCTTCAAACTTCTCAGCCAGTAAGCATAAAATTCTGTACATTGACTAGGTTTATATCCCTATGCTTGCTGGTTTATTTTTGGTGTTTATTTACTACTGATGTATTTCTTATTTCCTATTTATTAAATTTCAGTCAAAAAGTGTAGGAGTCAACTCAAGAAAGCCAGTCAATTAGAACTATTATCTAAGTGAAATTGAAATGTTTCCTCTGCAGCTCAGCTAGAATGGTTGTTCTGCATTTCATCTAGAATGGGATTCTCTAAGTAAATTTTAAACTCTGGATTTCATACAGCATAGGTGCTCTGTGCCATTGCTTAGAGCCTGTATGGATTGGCTTATTTTAGGTGCTTTTAAGCCAAGGTATCTTTTAAGCACTTTTGTAGTGTTTGAGTAAAATGAAAAAGTGTTTTTAACCACTTGTTTTTAAGCCAAAATCACGAAAATAAGTCAAAAGTCGTAAGTTAGAATTCCTAACTTATGACTTACGGCTTATAAGCCATAATCTATAAGCCCATGAGTTATCTAAACATGCCCTTAATCTGGATTTGCTAAGATCCTGTCTTATCCAATACTGTTATCCAAGTTGGAAAATAGAAAGTTTGTCTATATTTGGATCCTGCTCGGTACAAATTCCAGATTTATGTATACCAAGGGAGGAGGATTTCCTAAACAGTAGTAAAATTTATTTTGAACTCAAAGTATAAGAAAAAGCTTGAGAAGAAGAAGGTAAAGTAATTTTTTTATGGTTCTGGAAGATGTATTGTTTATGTTGGACACCGTTTAAGCACCATGTTGAATCTTTTGTTTTCCTTCAAATGGGAGACATGTTCTTGGTGACAAGTTTTCTCAAGCATCCTGAGATATGAACTTGTTTTATAAATTCTCATATGTCCTATTTTGTATATATAGTTATATACTATTATTATTTTGAGTTTAAACAAATTTTCCATTACTACAATCTTCAAAAATTTCAATCTATGCCCTTTAACTTTGGGTGTGCATAAGTAGACACTTTGGGTGTGCTATTTTGACAAAATCATGCATGTGTTACACAAAAACATCTAAAATGCTTATATTGGTGAAGATATATGTATAATAGACTATTTCAATGCCTTATCAAAATAAAAGAATAATAGATTATGTCAACAAAGGTTGTCATATCTAAGCATTCATTTAGTTAAAATACTATTCCAACGGAGACCCTCTACCACTATCCTTTGAAAGAGATTTGTGATCAAAATTGTTTGAATTATTTAAGGGATCTCCTTCAGCAAATATGGGGAATTTCCTCTCTTGGGAGCCGCCTATACCTTCTAGGATCACTAATTGGCTCCCCTTGTTATGGAAAAAGTATAACATCCAGGTCCATAGGAGTACATATGGGTCAACGGGTACGTGATTCCTCAAGAACGTCTTGGGCATACTTAAATCGACCCAAGTCCTTTGTCCGGAAATAGTGAAAGAGATGTTATTCAAAGTTAATTATACCATCTTGATCATTTCCCATGATGACTTTATCATCAACATAATACCAAACATGGACAAATTTGCAGTTGTATGCCAATAGAATACCAAAAAATTTGCCTCACCACTAGTCCTACCAAACTCCTGAACAATCATGTTGAACTTGCAAAATAATTCTCGAGGAGAGTTTCAAACCATATAAGGATCTATGGAACCGACATACAAGATCACTAGGTCCCTCTGAGCAACAAAATTAGATGATTGCTCCATATATACTTCATCCTCAAGAGCACTGTGTAGAAAAAACTTTCTTAATGTCCAACTGATAACGAGGTCAATGAAAAACCACCATAGATAGAATAAGATGAACAATTGCTATTTTAGTCACGGGGTAGAATGTACCACTGTAATTAAAGCCCAAATATCTGAGTATAACCTTTGGCAACAAGACAGACCTTAAGTTGATCATTTGACTATTTGGACTAACTTTGACACTATAAACCCATCGACAACCAACTCTATAGTCTAGATTTTACTAGAGGTAGTGCAACAAGCTCCCAAGTACCACTAGCATGTAAAGCAGACATCTCTTTGATCATAGCCTATCACAATGCAGGATGAGATGACATTTCACCTACAATATTAGAGATAGACAAGGAAAAAATGACACAAAGGCATAATGGGGAGACGATAGACGATGATGACTCAAATAAGTATAATGGGTACCTCAATTGACCAAGATCCTTAGTCTGAAAGTGCTAAAAGAAGTAAGGTTTCACTTTGGTGATTCCCTCTCATCATTACCTGGGAGGACTATGAAGGTGTTTGACTAAGCTTATAAGCTAGTCAATTTAGCTTATAAGCACTTTTTAACTTATTTAGTGCCCGTTTGGATTGACTTATTTTAGGTGTTTTTAAGCCAAAATAGCTTTTAAGCAGTTTTGAAGTGTTTGGGTAGTTTAAAAGTACTTATAAGCACTTATTTTAAAGCCAAAATAACAAAAATAAGCCAAAAGCCAATCCAAACAGGCCCTTACACACTTGTAAATACCAAAGTGCTTATAAGTGAAAATCAATCAAGAGTCATAAGATGGTTACCCCAACCTATAACTTTTCAGCTTATAGGAACTTTTGGTTTGAGTGATTTGACAAAGAATTTTATTATTTTATTTGAATTGTCAAAATGTCTTCTCCAAAACAAAATTCCTAACTTCCTCATCACATGGTATCCGTCGTTCTTCCTTTTCTTTACAAGGATACACTTACATTTATATCCTTTTTTGCAAAAGTTGTAAGGGTGATAGGGAGTCATAATTTTTTATAATCATAATGGTTTCACAAGGGGGAGACAAAAGAGTTGATGCTTCTATGGTTGCAAATGAGTGTATTGAATACTTGGTTAGGAATAAAAAGTCAGAACTCTTCGCAAGCTAGACCGTGAAAAGGCATATGATCATGTAAATTGGACATGTTTATTGGACATCATGAGATGATGAATTTTGGAGAAAAATGGCTGAAATGGATTTGAGTATTGCATATCTACAGTAAGATTTTTCCAATGCTTATCAATGGAAGTCCTCAAGGTTTTCTTAAATCTTTCAAGAGGGATAAGGCAAGGGAATGTGTTGTCTCCATATTTATTTATTTGCTCCGATTACGAGAACAATTAGCAGTATGCTAAAGAAGGCAGAGCAATTGCGCTGAATTAGGGAGTTGTGGGTAGGAAGAAGGGGGTGGTGGTGTAGATTAAGTGATTTCTCCCATTTTGTATGTTGATGATACTCTCTTAATTTGTGAAGCAGAGAAGAACAATTCCTATATTTGAGAGGGGTTTTACTAGTGTTTGAAGCAGTGGCAAGTTTAAGGGTGAATCCAGTTAAGAGTAGTTTGTTTAGTATTAATGCTGACCATTATATAGAGGATTTAACTGAGGTATTGGGATGTGAAGTGGAGCAGTGATCTACAATATGTTTGGGGCTTTTTTTAGGAGCCAAGACGAAAGAACAAAGGATTTGGCAGGGGTATGGGATAGATGTACGAATAAAACAGACTCCAGAGACAAAATAGTATCCGTCTTTTAGAGGTACACTTAACTTGCTAAGCAATGCGTTGGATGAAATTCCAATCTGTTTGATGTCTTCATTCTAGATGTGGAGAAGATATTGAATACTATAAGGGGTCGTTTGGCGTGATGGATAAGAGAAGATAATCCTAGGTCTAGGATATGTTTTTAGTACCCGTTAATTCTTTGTTTGGTTACAAATGGGATAACTTATTCCAGGATTAATAATTAGTATTGGGATAAGTTATCCCCCTGTGGTGGAATAGTAAAACCGGGATAACTCATCCTATGATAAATATGTACAATAACAAAAGTACCCTCTTTTATGCATCACTTTTACATCCATGTATATTCACAATTTTACATAATTTTAAATATCATTTTAATATCTTTCACAACATTCACTATTCATTATTTTTATTTTTATGATAATATATTTTTTCATTAAAAAATTACACTAAATATAATTTGTATTTATGAATATACTAGTATCGATGCACGTGTGTTACACGTGAATGCCAATGAAGTACACTATTTTAAAGATAATATCAATATTATTAAACCAAAAATTTTAGTAAAGGATTATAAATGGAATAAATAAAGTATAAGTTCCTATAAATAATGGATGTAAACTTTCTTATGATTACTAATTGCATGCATACTGAAAGTTGTAAAATGAATATCCAAAAGCATCTATATCTATTTGTTATACAAAGCTAAACATAGATAAGGTGGTGTGTATCTTTTTTCTCCTCTTTTTTGACCTTTTTCTCATTTTAAAATTAACTGTGATATGTAAATGAAAAAAAAATACACTTAAAATCTCTTAGTTTCACCTATTAAATATACCTTCTCCTCCATCCCTATATTCTTTGCTTACTTATTGTTGTATTGTTGGAGTTCATGTTTTTAATATAATATAAGTATAAAATATAGAGAGCGGGGGTTTTACCCTGTGCGCATCCAAAGGGTAGCGGCTGCGGGTTTCCCTTGTCATCAAAAAAACTAAATTGAGTATTTTTAGTTGAACTATCAAAGTAATTTAACATTCAAGTGAGGGGTGTTCAAATTCCACTAAACTTTGAACTCCCACAACGACTTCAAATCACACCGGAGTTTTTTAAGAAGAGAAAAATAGAAAACTTAGAACATTCGTGGTTTAAAAATGTGAGGGAACCCCTCCATTTATAGCAACCAAAGGGTAGTATGAAAATGTGCTTATTGTGTCTCATCAAAAAATTCAAATTTTTTTGAAAATGTCACAATTCATCGAAGAAGTTACAACCCTTCGATAAAATCACAATGGTTCAATATGAAAAAGTTTCTGCTTTTTATATAATAAAATATAATATAAGTAAATAAACATAATATGAAATATAGAAGATATACTAAATTGGGTGTTTTAAGGAAAAGAAAAATTAGAAAATTCGTAGTTTTAAAATGTGAGGAAACCCCTCTATTTATAGCAAACAAAGGGTAGTATGAAAAAATTACTTATTATGCATTATCAAAAAAGTCCCAACCTTTCAAAAAAGTCACAACCATTCGGAAATGTCACAACTCATTAGAAAAGTCACAACTCGTTGGAAAAGTCACAATCCTTCAGAATAGTCACAACCTTTCGAAAAATGCACAACCATTCAAAGTGAAAAGGTGTATGCTTTTAATATAATAAAATATAAAAAATATACTAAAGTGGGTGTTTTAAAAAGAAGAAGAATAGTATGAAAAGGTACCAACCTTTCAAAAAAGTCTCAATAATTTGGTAAGGTCACAACTCTTTAAAAAAGTCACAACTCTTCTATAAAGTCACAACACACAAAAAAGTCACAACTCTTAAATATGAAGGTATTCTCCTTTTTTTGAGAAGGAAAAAGGTATTCTCTTTTAATATATATAATATAAATAAATATAATATAATATGATATAATATAATGTATAGAAGATATACTAAATTGGGTGTTTTAAAATTATAAGAACCCTTCAGAAAAATGACAACTCTTTGAAAAAGTCGCAATCTATTTATTGCCAACAAAGGATAGTATGAAAAGGTACGTGTAAATATGTGTGTTTTTCATATAATAAAATATAATATAAATATAAATAAATAATTCTAATATAAATTATAGAAGATGTATCAAATTGAGTGTTTTAAATATAAATAAATATAATATAAACTATAGAAGATATACTAAATTGCGTGTTTTAATTAGAAGAATAGAAATAGAAAAGTTAGAAATTTTTTAGTTTAAAAGTGTGAAGTACAAAAAACTGTTTATTGTGCCTTATTAGAAAAGTCATAACCTTTCAAAGAAGTCACAACTCTTTGGAAAGATCACTACTCATCGGAAAAGTGACAACCCTCCGAAGAAGTGACAACCCTTCAATGTGAAAAGAAGTTTGTTTTTAATATAATATAATTTAAATAAATAAATATAATATAATATAATATAGTATACTATACTATAATATAATATAAAATAGGCTTAAGTCATATGCAGCCCCTTAAAATTGTTCGCATATTTCATTTAGACACCTTAATTTAGACTTGTACCTAGTGGACACTTTAACCTTAAGAATTTTTTACCTATTTGACATAAAGGGACAAACAATTGAAAAATAAAAATGCGTGTATCTCAAACGTGAATACAAAATCGATTTACCAATAAAATGATGACACTTGGTATTGTATTTAATTTTTTTTAAAAGCTCTATTTAAATAATTCAAAAGTATTTTAAAAAATTAAAAAGTTTTATTAATTAACACCCCACCCCACCCCCGCGTCCCTTCTTCTTCGATAGAGACCCATTTTTTATTCCCCTTCCACCGGAGCTGGTGCACCGGCGACGCCAACAAACCATCGGTCTACCTTTTTATTCTCTTCCATTGGCGTCAACAGTACAAGAATATACCATTTCTATCCACTCAAGCTAAATACACATTCTCTTTCATTTCGATAGCATCAAAAAATTTCACTCATTGGCTTCATCTTCTATCCATTAGTAACTTTTTGTTAGAATTGGAAAAAAATAATAACAAACTTTTGCCCAAAAAAATCAATTCATACTTTTTCATGTAATAAATGGAGCTTCATCGAGATATTTGAAACATAAATCAACATAAGAAAAAAAAAAGGAAAATAAGAAGAAGAATGGCAGAGGGTGAGAGTAAGGGAGAGGTGAAGGGTGTGTGTGTGGTGTGGTGTGCGCGTGTGTCTAAAAAGAATGATGAAAATGGTGAAAAAATAGTTGCAGGGATGGGGAAGAAGACGACTGTTCCTTCTTTTTTTTTGTTAATTAATTTTTTTTCTTTTTTATTAATCTAGCTGTATAAGTTAAGGAAAAAAAAAGAAAAAAAATGTTATTTTTAACAACATAACGCACTCAAAGAAAGTGAACCATACGTTTTTTGCCATGTCAGCATTTTGTGTTTAATAGGAATGACTTTTGAACAAATAAGGTGTTCAATTGGCACAGGGATAAGTGAATTATGCGGACAACTTTAAGTGGCCGTAGATGACTTAAGCTTATAAAATATATAAGATATACTAAGTTGTATGTTTAAAGTTGGGGTTATTATAGTAATTTAACATTCAAGTTAGGGACTTCATGCTTTTAAGGTAGTATAGATATAGATATAGATAGATAGATTATTTGTTGTAGTTGTTTGACTAATTCTTATGTTAATTTATATTTTGGTTTCTCTTAAAATGTTAACACCACTGCTGAATTGCATATTTTTAATTAAACTAGATTCATGGCACGTGCGTTGGACATGATTCTTTAGACATATTTTTTGGTATATAAATGTTCATTTAAAGTATACATGAAAGGATATAGCCGATAATATTTTCAATTTTCCGTGTTGATTATTGTGTCTTGACATGACTGTTGTTGTCAATTATATCTTAAGCTAAGATACACTTTTTTATTATTCAAATTAAAGAGAGACATTTCATTATATCACTGAATAACTCATTTCTATTTTCTTTTTAGTAAATAAGATAGTAAAGGCATAATTGGATCACTTTGTTTCAGTGACATTTAATCAGGCTGGATAGGATTTGAAGAGTAGTCACGATCATTCACATAACTATGAATAGGGATGCATAGTATCCTTCAATGACGACTCTTTGTCGGGGGGAGGGAGTCTAAAAAGAAGTAGAAGAAGGAAATTAAAATGTAGTTTTGCATCCATAAAAGAAAACTTTGCACATATTTGGAGTGTACATAAATATGTATCACTTGCATGATTCAATGTAGTTAGATCAATGACAGCCTGGTCAAACAGAAGTATATTTTTTTTTAATCTCTGCCATGGGTCAAAATTTGAAGTACAATAATAAAATTAGATATCAAAATGTAAAAAAATATATATTTGAGTGAAGAAACATCCAACATGCATTAAAAGAATTAGGAGCATGTACTTGAGGGAATAAGGCTGTGAAAACCACTTGAGAAAATAACTAAATATGTATATGACACAACAATAATATATTCATTGTAATCCCATAAAATAGGTCTAGGGAGGATAAAATGTACGTAACCTTATACCTACTTAGGAGGTAGACAGATTGTTTTCAATAAACCTTCCTCAGCTCAAGAAAAAAACATCCAAAAGTAGTATAGAAAAAGAAATAACGAAAATGAAAAACACATGGGAAAATAATTTTCACAACCTGACAAATCAACAATAGAATAACATGATAAACAATAATCGAAGTACAAAAAAATAGATAATAATCAAACTCAAAGCAAAACAAAACTGCATGAGTAATACTATGATTAATTAGTACATAAGAATAAGTGAGACAACACATCACTATCTAACTAATTACTTTCTGTACTAATTTATGTCCATAATCTCATAAGGTCATGCCTATGGTAAACTAAGTATGTATGAGACACATAATAAATTTAAATAAGAGATGATTAATTAAAGTATATGATTAAAATATCAAATTAGATTTGGGGTTACCTAAAGTGCAATTACAAGGGTAAATACTTTCCCGCATAGGATATTTTACCCTATAATGTCTCTGGTGAAGGATATTTTTTCAAGATATGAAACCTCATCGGCTTCTTCCATGTATCTCATTTATGCATTTATTTTGCTTTTACCTAAAAGAAAATTTAAATGCCTAAACTTCAAAATCAACTAATTTGAGAATATTCCGTACGGAGAACAAGGGTTTAAAATGCTAAATTTGAAATTAAAGATCAGAATTTAGAGAGGACCAAATTTGAAGGGAAAAAACATTAAAAAGAATAGCAAAGAAGGAATCTAAGGACCAATTACTTTTTTGTGTTTCCTTCAAAATCCGTGTATGATGAATTCTCTTTGCAGAAGCAGTGCTAGAAACATGTTTATTCAAAACATGCTTGAAATGTTGGCATCTTTTTGGAGGATTGCAAAAAAGTTTGAATGTTTTTGCTAAGCGATGTGCTTTTTGGGTTTGGAGTTGTTGGCCAGCATATTTTTAAAATTATAATTATAAGTAGGGTGTTTTAAGTTTATAAGGGTATGCGTAATTTAACTTGTTAAAAGTAGGGTGTTTGGATTTATAAGGGTATTTTCATAATTTAACTTTTGAGTTAGGGAGTTCCTGCTTTTAAGGTACTATCGATATAGATAGATAGATAGATAGAGTCTTTTAGTCACTTGAGACTTGGTATTTTATATATCAATTAAAATGAAGATAACATTAATATTTTACGATGTAGGAGTGATATGTGCTTAAATGAAGTGACATAACAATAAAATCTCTTTTACTTTTAACAAACTTAGGATGAAAGTTTTTTTTTTTAAAGCTAAAATAAGATGAAAGCTTAATTTTTAAGCCAAATAAGATGAAAGTTTTATTTTCTAAAAGCACACGGCACAATCATTGGAATGCGCACACAAAAATATTTAAGCTAAATAAGATGAGAATTTTATTTTTGAGCTTGAATAACTGAAGCTTGCAAAGTAAATATTAAAAAACTAAATAAGGTGAAGAGTATTTTTGTAAACAAACAACTTATTCTTAGAAATTATGCAATGCATATTATTTTTTTAATGAAAAACCAAACAATCAATAAGAAATTATTCTAGCATAACTTATCTCAATCCTAGAATAACTTATCCTAGCATAACTTGTCTTCAAACCAAATGACCCCTAAGGAGTAAATTTTTGTATGATGGTAAGTCAACACAAGAGAAGTATGGGGGTTAAAAATATAAGACTTCATAATAAGAGCCTATTGCAGAAATGGCTGTGGAAATCTAAGTTGTGTGGACTCTTCACTTCTGGTACCACACCCGTGTTGACAAGATATGGGCATGGTTGTGGAATCATATGGGATATGGTCATTGAGAAATTTGAGACTGATACAATAAATCTGATACAAAACAAAGCTAGGGTGAAATCATAATTAGGCACATATTTTCTTATCTTTTTTTTCTTTTTTTTTTAAATTGGTAGCTTACATAGTTTCTTATCTTTAAAAGATATATGTATTAAACAGTCTGCAACTAGAAGATGTTTAAAAATATTTACAGGTCCACTACTGAGGAATGTGCAATGAACTCAAAAAGTCTATCATGACCTTTATAGCATTAACAATTAGGTGTGTTCAAAACTGAACAATAACCGATAACCCAAACTGAAAAGGTATTATTGGATTATTGTTATCAGGCAACACTTAGGGAGTGGATTAGAATTTTTATAAATAATGAGTTTTCGGTTTGGTATCGGATTGTCTAACTTTTATATTAGATAAACTGATAACCCATTTTACTTGCCCCCCCCAAACCGATAATACTACTTCACTATAAATTCCTTTGCCCCAAAACATCTGTTTTCATTCGCTGCTCACCCCAACTACCATTGGCGTCGCCTATCAACTGTATTCTCTGCCAACAACGACGATTTCATTTGATGAGATCAGGCCATCGGACGAGAAGTCATTGGTGGAGTACATAAAATCGTGACTGGTATCCCGTGGAATTAGTCGAGGTGCGCGAAAGTTGACCCGGACTACCACGGTTATAATAAAAAAAATATGTTGATTTCAATTTTATATTGGATAAATCGATAACCTTTAAGGCGAACCGAATCAACCGATTTCTTATTGGTTTAATACATATAATAAACTGATAACGATAAGCCAATGCAAAAAGTGAATTGAACCACCCGATATACACCCCTATTTGCAATAATGTTACTTCAAAAAACAGCAAGGAGATGCATTTTCTACTTAATAATAATCACATATCCAAACTTGCTCTAAAAAATTGTGCATTCCTTCCCTTTCAAACAGTAAACCATATTAAAAGGCTTATGTTGTAACTCAACTTTAGATATTTGAATTTTTTTTAGAAAAATTCCTAAACCCGTATCCGTACCTAGATGCATACCTCGAATCTTAAAATTTAGATCATGAAGTATCCCACCTCTAGATCCGTACCCATATCGGACTCCCACACCTAAGTCTGAGCAACTTAGGTGGAAATATAATGATGGAAAAGGAAGTGCTTGGAAGTATCTGATAAATGACAAATATGTGAAGAAGTATATATGGATCCCTCCTATCATTCAAAATTCTTCCAGAGTTGGTATCTGGAGTAACATTAGTAGGTTGTAGAATGATTATTAACAATGCGCTAAGTTGAAGCTGGGAAATGGTGTAAAAATCAAATTCTGGTCTGAAGTGTAGGTGGGGAGTAAGTTTGAAAAACAGATTTCCAACCCTGTACAATTGCTCCTCTAACAAAGACGGAAAGTTTTTAGAGTATTATTCTTCCAGTGGATGGCAGTTGAATTTTAGAAGAGAGTTTAATGATAAGAGATGGAAGATGTAGGGCAACTACTTCAACTAGTGGGTACAACAGTGGTAGAAGAGGATAAAGAGGATTTCATGGTTTGGACAACACGTTATTAAAAGCTGTTATAATCTTTTGCAGTAACAAATTTTTCTCTATGAAAAACCAAAGCACCTGTCAAGGTAGCCTGTTTTGGGTAGGTTGTCATTAGAGAAACTTAACCAAGATAAGTTGCAAAGAAGAGGACTCATTTTAAGCAAAATGTGTTACCTATGTGAAGAAGAGCTGGAATTAGTTAACCAACTCTTTGTTCATTGTGGAATTGCTAATCAATGCCGGATGCTTTTCTTGAATCTTTGTGGGGTTGTTAGGAGTATATTGGATAGCTGGTAATGGCAGAAGACAACAAAGATCCACAAGCAGTGCTGGAGGACCATCCCATTGTGCAATTTTTGGACTATTTAGAGACGAAGGAATAGTGTGCTTGTTTTGAGAATAATAAGGATTACATTTCTAGAGTAAAAATCTGTGTCTGCACAATCTGTTATTTTGCCATAAGAGGTATTTACTAGAAAAATATGGACTTGTTGGATTTGCTAGGAAATATGTAACTAGAAGCTCTTGTAGGGGTGGTCTGTTTTTGTTGTACTTTTTATGTACCTTTTTGGTACTTCTATTATTAAAACTTCCACCTCATCATAAAAAGGAGTTTTCTTTGTCTGCAAAACATCTGACGCTCCTCTCCTTCCACACTGCTCACCAAATGCCAGCAGGTATGGTGTTCTTCCCTGTGCCTTCTTTCTTTTCCTTTTCTTTATCCTTCTTAGGGCTAGCAAGGGGACGGGAACGGGGACTGGGGGACGGGACGGGGCTGGGGGGATTTGGCCGGGACCGGGATTGGGGGGACAAAAATAAGTCCCATCCCGTCCCACTATATATACGGGATGGGACGGGTTTTGGGGGGACGGGACGGGACAGGACGGGGGATTTTTTATTTTTTATATACTTATTTATTTGTATTGAAATTATATGTTATTGAATAACATTTTTAGTTTATTTGATTTTTTTTC
>NW_006239333.1:51229-52046 GCF_000226075.1 Solanum tuberosum | reverse complement strand
AATTTCAAATTCAACTTTCAAATTTCAAACTTCAATTTTCAATTTTCAATTTTCAATTTTCAAATTTCAAATTGACAATTTCAATTTTCAATTTTCAATTTTCAATTTTCAATTTTCAATTTTCAATTTTCAATTTTCAATTTTCAATTTTCAATTTTCAATTTTCAATTTTCAATTTTCAATTTTCAATTTTCAATTTTCAATTTTCAATTTTCAATTTTCAATTTTCAATTTTCAATTTTCAATTTTCAATTTTCAATTTTCAATTTTCAATTTTCAATTTTCAATTTTCAATTTTCAATTTTCAATTTTCAATTTTCAATTTTCAATTTTCAATTTTCAATTTTCAATTTTCAATTTTCAATTTTCAATTTTCAATTTTCAATTTTCAATTTTCAATTTTCAATTTTCAATTTTCAATTTTCAATTTTCAATTTTCAATTTTCAATTTTCAATTTTCAATTTTCAATTTTCAATTTTCAATTTTCAATTTTCAATTTTCAATTTTCAATTTTCAATTTTCAATTTTCAATTTTCAATTTTCAATTTTCAATTTTCAATTTTCAAATTTCAAATTGACAAGTTCGAATTTGTATTTTAAAGTAATTTAAACTTGAAATTTTGATTTTTAAATTAAGTATTTTAAAGTTAGTTTAGTATATATGTAAATATGTTTGAATATATTAAAATTAAAATGCAAGACAAAAGTTATATAAAAAAGACTTAATAAAGCCTTCAAATTTATTCAATAAAATCTAATTGCAACTTAGAACTTAGAAGTTACAATTTACAAATATTAGTGAAGTAACTAATCTAC
>NW_006239333.1:49087-49280 GCF_000226075.1 Solanum tuberosum | reverse complement strand
CACGATCGAGTTGAGCATTTGAATCAATATCATAAGAAGTATCATCAACATAAGTAGAACAATTGTTAAATCTAACTCTAGAAGTACCACCACATTTACTTTTATTATTTTCCTTACTACTTTTTTTATTAAAATTAAATAATCTACTAATGCCACTTGGTTCTTTCTCTTTTCCTTTACCGGTATCTTTTTT
>NW_006239333.1:44830-47735 GCF_000226075.1 Solanum tuberosum | reverse complement strand
GGGTATTTATAATATTAAAAGTGGGTTAAAGTGTATTTATGATAACTTGAGGATTTAAATTAAAGTATTAAAAGTAGGGGTGGTAGGGGGTGTTGGGGAAGGGAAAAAACAGTCAATAAATCCGTTGGGAGGGCCCACTAGCCGTTGCCCCAACGGATATAATTAAAAAAAAAAAATGTTAGGGGATCCCGCGAACCGGCCGGTTCATCCGGGCCGGGTCGACCGGGACCAACGGGTGAACCGGACCGGTACCGGTCCCCTATCCCGAAGGCCCCCATCCCGCGAGATTTTGATAGGACCGGGTCCGGCGAGCCGGTTCTCGAACCGGTCGCGGGCCGGGGCGGGCCGACCCGGTCCCCCTGCCAGTCCTAATCCTTCTGCTTCAAACAGTGAAGTAGTTGAGTTGTGATCCTCTGCATTACCCACGTCAAACCAGCAATGTATAGGAATATTTGCAATAGTTAGTCAGTGACATTGCTATCCACAGTAGGTGCATGATAATCTCCTTCCTTTCCACATAGATGACATCAATTTCAAAAATTAGGACATAAAGAGCAATCAAGAGCACACTAGGCTTGATTTGTCTCCACCGGGTGTTTGGAGGGGTTATGTTCGTACAGTGCAGGTGGTTGCATGGGTAGTAGTCCTTTATATAATGCCTTCTAGATGATCTTAGATTCAAATGCTAATTCATTTCCCTAAGACCTGTTCTTTTCTTTCGTCACTGAAAAAAATCTTCATGCTCTTGAAAAAATGCCATATGTATCTACCATATTACTTAAAACATTGAACATATGTGAATTATCTTGGTGTTCTGCAATTTTTATATAACCAAGTATCATCATTCTAAAGGATTAGTATGACGCCATATTGTCAATTGCATCTTGCTCATATTACTATTTGTTGGGGCAGGTATCATCTGGAAATGCAGCATCTGGTGGCATGCATGGTCCCCATGTTATGCCAACTAGATCTGTACCCCGACCGATGCAAATGGTCAACATGCCAAGGATGCAACCTCAGGGCATGTCTGCTTATAATCTTGCTTCTCAAGCTGGCATGGGTGCTGGAATGAACCCGGGAAACATGCCCATGCAGCGCGGTGTTGCTGCTCAGGCACATCAGCAGCAGGTTGCTTTAGTCAGCCTGGCATTATTATACTTTTGGTAGTTCTGATCCCTAAATTGATTAATGCTTTTGGATGTCAAGCAGATGAGAAGGAAAGATCCAGGAATGGGAATACCTGGATACCCTCCACAACAGAAATCTCGACGGTTCTGAAAGTCTTTTTCAGTGACAATCATGCACATACAACTCTGGTATATTCTGTATTCCCTTTCCCCTCTGAAAGTAGAAAGTTCCTATCTTTTACTGTCTGTTTTAGTGAATCCCTCCTCTCATTCTCTTATTGTCTCTAGTGGCTAAACTAGCAGGCAAACGGCAGTAGCGTCCAGAACGTTTTCAAATTGATGTTTTCCTCCTTTTTAGTTATGGGATTTTTTGAGTAGCTCTGGGTTGCTGACTTTTTGGTCTTTTGAATTTCATGTTATGTTGTTCACAAGAAAAGAAGTAAAGATGCCTTCGCATTTTTTACTTGAGGGCTGTAATGTCATGGAAGACAATAATTTCTCTTCTTTTTTAGCATAGCAGGTGGATTAACATTTCTGAAGCTGACTTGATTCTGAATGTTAATGGACACAAGTAGATGAAGCTGAAGAGGGTTTACAGACAGGCAGTAGTATGTCAGACTTGGAGACGCAATGTCTTTAGTGTCTCGGTCAAAGATGATTGCGTAAAGAATAACTTGTGTTGTGGATGAGATATATCAGCAGTCAGTAACAGATCAGTGATAGTGATGGTCAGCTATCCATTATTATAGAGTTGTGTATACAAATAATATGTACACCAACCAATTATCAATGTATCGTCTTTACTCATTGGTAGGAATTACCATCGATGACATTGCAATTTAAAAAGTTAGAAATGATGTATAGTTAAGTACGGAATGGATGTACAAATGAATAGTACATGAGTTGGGATACCCTCCAGTAATCTTCAGCAACTGCAGATGGTAATGTATTTATGCAAAAATCCAATTTAACATTTCACTCTTCTAAGCAACAAATAGTATGATGTTTCTTCTTCCTCTGTTTCCCCAATGTTATTATGTTAAGTTTTCCAGTCAATTTTCATTTAAATTCTCCAAATAATTTTACTTTTGATACAAAGCTCTAAATCCTTGTGTTCGTACCTGTTGCATCCTATTTCTTTATTAGTTGGTCTTCGTCCTCCAAAAGCTTCAACTTATTGAAGACACTACAATTAGTTAGCTAGTTAGTAAATTAGCTAAATTAGTTAGTTAGTTGTAGATTAGCTGACGTGGCAGAGTAGTTTAGTTAATTGTACAAGTTAGTTATAACTAACTTGATCAGTGGTGTGAGGTAAAGCACATGTATATATATTCTGTAGATCTGTAACCGATTCATTCAATACAATACACAATTTTATTCTTTACTGTTGATCTTCTTCCTCTTAGACTCACAGAACCTCCATTGGAGGACTTAACATGGTATCAGAGCTAGAGATCGGATCAACAACAATGGCTACTGAAAATGAGCTCGTTATTCCTTACACACACCCTCTCTACTTGCATCCATCGGATACTCCAGGATCTGTGCTCTGTCCTGTTAAGTTGACAGGATCGGAGAACTATGGGTTATGGCGGAGGTCCATGCGAATTGCTTTGCAAGCTAAGAGGAAGCTGGGTTTTGTGATTGGAACCTGTAAGAAGGCAAGTTTTGAAACTAAGTATCATGATCAATGGGATACCTGTAATGCAATTGTTCTTTCATGGCTTATGAACACAGTAGCTCATAATCTCTTAAGTGGCATTGTCTATGCATCA
>NW_006239333.1:31968-44105 GCF_000226075.1 Solanum tuberosum | reverse complement strand
AGATATGTGCATTCCTGGATATGGAAATACAGGCACTCATGGTCATGGAGTTGGTGGAATAAATATGGCTTTCACAGGAGCTCACTCATCTGATACTGCAGGTATTGTCAATTGCTCTGTAGTACATAATTCACCTGGTTCTAGGTGGATAGTAGACACAGGGGCCACTAATCACATGACATCTACTCCCACTTTGCTTTGTGAAACTCAATGTTTACCTCCAAATGAGCTCAACAAAGTTCACCTGCCTAATGGTCAACAAGTACCAATTGCTCTTACTGGGAAATCTCGACTCATGCAGGGAGACATATCTCATGTTTTGTATATTCCTGATTTTAACTACAACTTGTTATTAGTTTCTAAACTGACTAGAGAACTACAATGTTGTATGGTGTTTTATCCTGATCATTGCCTACTGCAGGACCTTCACACTGGGGAGGTGAAGGGGACTGGTAGTCTGGAGAATGGTTTATACTATTGGCCACACAATGATTCTTCCATTATTGCTCCTTCAAATGCTTTAAGCGTGGTGGATACTGTTGATCTGTGGCATAGAAGACTAGGACATATTCCTCACAAGGTTCTTCAGCAAATGCATATACCACATGTATCACTTCCTTCCAAATTACCTTCTTGTCCTGTTTGTCCATTGGCAAAACAAACTAGGTTGCCTTTTCCTCAAAGTACCAGTAGATCTAATAAAGTGTTTGAGCTGATTCATGGAGATGTTTGGGGTCCATACAGAACCCCCACTTATGATGGCAATAGATATTTTCTTACTTTAGTAGATGATTGTAGTAGGATGGTGTGGATATTTCTTCTCAAGCAGAAAAGTGATGTGTTCTTTGTACTGAAGGATTTTCTGACTCTAATAAACAGGCAGTTTGATGGCTTTATCAGAATTTTCAGAAGTGATAATGGTTCTGAATTCTTTAACTTTCGTTGTCATGAATTGTTCAGATTTGCAGGCATTATTCATCAAAGCTCTTGTGCCTATACCCCTCAACAGAATGGGGTTGTAGAGAGGAGACATAGGCAGATTCTAGAGGTTGCTCGAGCCATTAGGTTCCAAGCAAATTTACCTATCAGATTTTGGGGTCTATGTGTACAGAATGCTGTGTACTTAATCAATAGAATGCCATCTACTGCTCTTGCAGGGAAATCTCCATTTGCTGCATTTTTTGGCAGAGAACCCTGTTTGAAACATCTCAGGGTTGTTGGCTGCTTATGCTATGCTGTTAATCATAGTACTAATGGTGACAAGTTTGATCATAGGTCTATTAAATCAGTGTTTGTGGGATATTCTACTACACAAAAGGGGTATAGACTATATAATCTGTCCACCAAGTCCTTTTTTGTTAGCCGGGATGTCATTTTTAGAGAGGATGAATATCCTTTCAAGTCTACTCTGACTGAGATTCCTGAACCCTGTCTAAATAATCCTCCTGACATGTTTGTTTATGATGATCAGAATACTTCTATTTTATTACCAGATATTCCTGTTGCACCACTTGACTTGCCTCCTATACCCACTGTTCAGCCTCATGTACCCTCTGTTCAACCTCCACTTTCCTTCCCTTCTGAGGATCTTATTCCTCCTACCAATGAGCCAAGTCTTAGAAGGTCGGGTAGATCCTCTAAACAACCTGGTTGGCTCCATGGTTTTGTCCATACTGTTGCTAGTTTTCCTTCACATCCTGTCCCTTGTTCTACTTCTCATCCTCTGTCCACTTATATGTCTTATGCATCCATATCCCCTGCTTATTTTCAGTCCTTGTGCAATTTCTCTGCTATACGGGAACCTACTTCTTATGAAGAGGCCATGCAAAACCCACAGTGGATTCAAGCCATGGATCAAGAACTGCAGGCCCTCCATGATAATTACACTTGGGATTTGGTTACACTGCCTCCTGGCAAGAAGGCTATAGGGTGTAAGTGGGTCTATAAAGTCAAGTTTAATGCTCAAGGAGAGGTTGAGAGGTATAAAGCTCGACTGGTAGCTAAGGGTTACACTCAGCAAGAGGGCTTGGATTACCAGGAAACATTTTCTCCAGTTGTCAAGATGGTTACTGTGAGGGTGGTTCTTTCTTTGGTTGCTATGCATGGGTGGAGTTTACATCAGATGGATGTGTTTAATGCATTTCTGCAAGGTGATTTAGTGGAGGATGTGTATATGGTTCCTCCACCTGGTCTACTTAGCAAGGGGGAGTCTCCTTCAGTTTGTAAGCTCAGGAAGTCCCTTTATGGCTTAAAACAAGCATCTCGTCAATGGAACTTGAAGCTATGTAAAGCCCTTCTGAGTTCAGGCTTTCTGCAAAGTCATCATGACTACTCCTTGTTCAGCAAATGTTCTGGTTCTGATTTAGTTCTCATCCTCGTTTATGTGGATGATCTTTTGATCACTGGTTCCTGTTCTCAGTTAATTCTTGATACCAAGCTGATGCTTCAGACTCATTTCAAGATCAAGGACTTGGGGGAGATGAGATACTTCCTTGGTCTTGAAATTGCCAGGAACAAGGAGGGTATCATGGTAAGTCAAAGAAAGTTTGCCTTAGATCTTATCTCAGATTTTGGTCTTGCAGGAACCAAACCAGTTAGTACTCCTTTGGAGGTTAATCAAAGGTTCACTAGTCAGGAGTTTGACATGCATTTGGAACCTCAGGAAGCACATGAAGATATGATACTCAGTGATCCCTCAGGCTATCAGAAACTGGTTGGTAAGTTACTTTACCTCACCATGACAAGGCCGGATACTAGCTATGCAGTACCGAATCTTTGCCAATTTATGCACAAACCAAAGAAATCTCACATGGAGGGTGCATTGAGGGTGGTCAAATATTTGAAGAATGCACCAGGTTTAGGAATTATGTTGTCATCCAAAGCCTCCAAGCAACTCTCAGTTTATTGTGATGCTGACTGGGCCACTTGTCCTATGACAAGGAAGTCTGTGAGTGGTTTTGTAGTAAAGATTGGAGACTCTTTGATTTCATGGAAGTCGAAGAAACAAAACACAGTGTCAAGGAGTTCGGCTGAAGCAGAATATAGGAGCATGGCCAATGCAGTGGCAGAAATTGTATGGTTAATAGGTTTGTACAAAGAGTTGAAAGTGGAATTGGAATTGCCAGTAAGGCTATTTTGTGATAGTAAAGCAGCACTTCAAATTGCTGCTAATCCTATATACCATGAAAGGACGAAACATATAGAGATTGATTGTCATTTCATTCGAGAAAAGATACAGGAGGGCCTTATTCAAACAGATCATGTACCTTCAAAAATGCAACTGGCAGATGTACTGACAAAGAGTTTGGGAAGAACTCAACACGATTTTTTACTGTCCAAGCTTGGTGTATATAATCTGTTTGCACCATACAGCTTGAGGGGGAGTATTGAAGACACTACAATTAGTTAGCTAGTTAGTAATTAGCTAAATTAGTTAGTTAGTTGTAGATTAGCTGACGTGGCAGAGTAGTTAGTTAATTGTACAAGTTAGTTATAACTAACTTGATCAGTGGTGTGAGCTAAAGCACATGTATATATATTTTGTAGATCTGTAACCGATTCATTCAATACAATACACAATTTTATTCTTTACTGTTGATCTTCTTCCTCTTAGACTCACAGAACCTCCATTGGAGGACTTAACACAACTGTCGGGCAAATATTTTTCATGGAATATGTTTTTTTTTTAGAAAATATTTTGTTGAAAAATAAGTGGGCTAGGTAAGTGAAAAAAATAATATTGTTTTAAGAGCATTATGTAATCTAGTCAAATATTATATGGATGAGAAGTGGGGGCATTGGGGATGTTGAGGAGACGATGAATTAGGAATGAAATTTATCTTTCCTTACTTTCATTTGAAGTCATTTTTTCACATGAGCCACATCTTTTAAAACAATATTTTTATTATATCTGAACTGATAAAAGCCCAAAGCAAAACAAGGTTTCTAGATATTTTCAAGTAAATTATAGGTAAAATAAGAGAAAATAAATAAAAGAGAGAAGTATTGGGAACATTCCTAAACTTGGCGCGACTTATTAGTTTTATTTCTGAACTATTGACAGACTTAAAAACACTCCATTATTTTGATTGACTAAACTTAAATACACATCCGATCTTGAATCATGTTTATTTAGTCAAGTAGAAGGGTGTTTTTAAGGCTATCAATAATTTGGGGACGAGAGTAATAATTTGGGCCAAATTTAAGGGTGTTTTCAACAGTTTTCTCTAGATAAAATCTTGAGCAATCTATTAACATTCTTTCAACTACACACTTTATTTTTATGGGTTCTATTACTCCCTAAACTATTTTAAAGTGAAATTAATTCCACTAGTTGATTTTTTTTTCCAAAAAAAAAGATCTCATTCTTCCTTCTTCTTCAACCATTGTCAGCCTTAGTCATTGATAAACATCACTTATAACCCCCATAGAATCCTTGTGTCTAATAAGTTTATCAATAAGTAAAATACATTTGTTTTTACTTATTTTAAGGGTTTTATTTCTATTAATGTGAAAACTATCTTTGAAAAATAGCCCAAGGCCATATTTTGAGATAGAAGCGCTCAAGAAAGATGAAAGAGGAGACTTTTCATGAAAATCGACTTTGTCTCTCCCATTAGATCCTTCATCAAGAATTCAGTTCGCGGGCTAAAGCGGAGCTACATTAGGGCTAGAGTAAAGGCTTGGCATTGAGTATTAGAACATAAATAGAGTCATTGTACAATTATACTTGGTAGTCAACAAGAGTCCTTATAGTACTTGTTGTCTTTAATGACTTAAACCTTGTATTGTTTACTATATATTCAAAGCTCACGAGAAGAGCGTAATGTGCAAAAACATTACCACACATTACTTTACACATGGTTAGCCATTGATTGCTAAGGGCCTATTCTATCTCCTATTTCCCTTTTCCTGCGATCCTTTTGCCAAAATATGTTGACTTCTGCCAGTAGCGAGCAAACATCATCACCACTTTTGCCTTCTTTACCAAACGACGTAGTATTCCTCTTTCTACATGGCGTCCTTAATGAGGAAGTCTTCATGAAACAACCTCCAGGTTTTGTTCATGCCGACTATCCTAATCATGTTTGCAAACTAACAAAAGCTCTCTATGGCTTGAAAAAGGCACCCCGCGCTTGGTTTCATCGTTTTAGTTCATTTCTTCTTTCTCATGGTTTTGTTTGTAGCAAATCTCATAGTTCAATGTTTATCTATCATTCCTCCCTTGGTGTTCTTATTTTATTACTTTATGTTGATGATATCATTCTCACAGGTAATCATATTGGTCTTCTAAATCAATTCATTTCTCGGCTTTCTAATCAATTTGCTATGAAAGATTTAGGTGATCTTCATTTTTTTCTTGGTATTCAAGTAGTCCGTACAAAAATATATTTCTAATGTGCTTCATAGAAACTCCACATGCACACATGTAAGCCTGTGCGTACTCCTATAGCTTCTCGCACTTCTATCTCTCTTATGGACGGTGAGTTACTTTCAAATCCTAGTGAGTATAGCAGCATGGTAGGTGCTCTCTAATATTTGACTATGACGCGTCCAGACATCGCTTATAACGTGAATGTCATATCTCAATTTATGCATGCTCCCCGCACCACTCATTTGCATAGTGATGCATGATTTCATTGTAGAATCAAGGGATACACCATGATTAAGCCTACATACATGGTCTTTGTATTGTTGACCTTTAAAATATAGTAAGTGACTACACAATCCGACAAGTTGGATCATGACACCATTAGTGTGAACAAGTTAAATCCTATTTTTTTTAATCAATAAGTATAACTGGCCTTGCTAAATCAATGTTAAATTCCTATCTAAACCATTTATTAATCTATGATGAATTTGATTCGTCGATTTTATTGGTGTTAAAAACACTACTACCTGCAATTTCTCTTGAATCATCATCTATTATTCTTGAAGAAGTCTCAATTGATAAAACTAAGAAATTTGTTGAATAAAAATGTTGTTGAGTTTAGATAACATGTTTTATACCCCAAATCAAGACTATTGTCGTTGAAATTAGAGTGTTATTGATTGTAAAGAGTAAATATTTCCCCAATTTAATTCACCATATGAGTCAATTGCTTAGAAAAACAGATAAATTAATGGATATGCTTTTAAAAAAAATGATTTGATTTATTGAAAGGTGTTTTAAACAAGCCTTGTTGGTACCTTTTATATTAGACAACTATCGATGAAGTTTCAACAACGATAATGACAGATGTTGTATATTTGTATGGATAGTATAATGAGAAAGAGAGAAAAAAGAAAAGAAACGAAAAAGAGAAGAGGACAAAAATAAAAAGAAAAAATATGTAAGAAATAATATTCAATAAAGAATATATTATAAAATTAATTTTTGATATATTTGTTGTTTCTTACTCTACTTAAAAGAGTGAAATACATTTTCTATGCTTCCCTCTCTCTCCCTCCACCCGTAGAGATAAAATATATAGATGAAAAATGATAATAGGTTGGGGTGGGGGGGGGGAGGGCATTGGGGTATTGGACAATTTTCTCTGTAAAACAATGCAGTGTGACTGCCAAACATTTTTATTGTCAAATTTTGTAGCATTTGATCTGAAAGACACTTTACGCACAAATCGTAAAGTTAAATTCTAGTATCCCACTCCTGTTTTCTTCTTTTTGATGAATTTCTTTCTTTTCTCTTTTTATATTCTCACTTTTTTCACCCACTGACGATCATTACCGCACACTTTTTTTGTCTTTCTATTTAGTTGTAGAAAATACCAACATGCTAGCTTCTTTCTCCTCACTTTTTTTCCCAAGGCTCTCCTTCTTTTCTAATGATAAAATATTATCTTCTCTCGATAATTTTCAGCCAAAGTACGATAGTGGTTGATACCTTCTCCACTTTTTGTCCATTTTTAGAGATGCTTCTGCATTATTCTTGAAATACTTCAAGAGAAGTATTTCTTGTGACCAAGTTTGTCGGTTCTTCAATTATTTTTCTTCTTTTATACATTGTGTAATTAGTGTACAATAGTTGTAAAATATGTGTAAAATTAATGTGTATGCATTATACACTGAATATACATTGATAATACATGTATTGAGCCGAATTACACAGAAAAATGGGTGTGAAAAGTGACTATGTTTGATACTTGATAGTGACAAAAATGTATATAATGTGTATTATTATTGTATGAAAAGTGTGTCTACATGATATACAAAACATATATGTAGTAGGCCACTTATCGGACGGATCAGGCCGATAATAATACTTAACGATTTGGCTTACCAGACATTATTTTTAAATATACTAATCTGATATGCAACCAATAAGATATCGATTGGGTTGGTATCATATTGATAATTATCAAACGGTTAACGGGAAATTTATTGGCTCAATCATTTCATGCTTCTTCTTTTTTTCACTTTCACTCGCCAATATATTGATCTCCATCAAACAAAATAATTTTTCTAGCTCTACTTAAGCTTGTTTCATGATGACAAATCCAAGAAAATCTAAATTTTGCGTGGGCATGAATATAAACACTTATTTTACAAATTTTTTTTTTTTTAAATTTCAACTTAAAATATACTTTAAATGTACATTTGTATAAACAAAGCTAGTATACCAATAAGATATTTAAGTAAAAAATATGTATCAAGTCATACAAGGAGCGATACAATATTAAATATGACTTTAGGGTTAATAATATGTATTTTGATATATGAAGGGGTTAAAATGTAAGTAGATAATTCTTAATGGATTAATGGTTTATCCAATAAGAAATTTGAGTAATCCACCTCCACACCAATAAACCATTAAGTATAAAGTTTTAATCCACTCACCAATCATTAATCCAATAATCCAATACTAATATGCTTTAGTTTTACTAATTTTAGGCTCTGAGGGAGCGTATCATTGATTTATTGATAGAAAGTAGATTTCTATGAAAGATTGTACCATTTTCATGAATTTTCGTTTTTCAAATGAGAGTTATCCTAATTTCACTAATTCCTATGGTTTAATTGAATGATATGCTATTTTTACTTACGATTCAAGATGGCACTCCTGGTACCTTTCTTCATTGTTTTTTATTGATGAGTCCAAGGTGTGATTCCGAACAACCCAAGGTGTGAATCCAGGATTTAGTTTTTGTTGAGGTGTGATTCTGGGCAGTCTAAGGTGTGATTTTGAATTTTTACGATTATTGCATCTCTAGTTGAGAAGCAGCGGGTCTGCAGAATATCTCAAGGAGCCTATGGGCGGCCACCGAGGCAATTTTGGTACTTTTTACTTAATGCATTGTCCATATATAATATTGCATCATCTCACCTTATTTGTTTGTCTATGATAGCTTTATGTTTAGTGTGAATTATCTCTTATTATTATTATTATTATCTTCACTATCATTGCTTATGATTATGATTCTAGTTAGTTGTTGATTCGTAGTGTTAGCACTATTGTTCCTCTTTTATTTATATAGCATCTTTCTGAGCTCATCAATCTATGATGCCTACTAAATATTCATATTTTGGTACTCATATTGCACTTTTGCATCTTTTTCTGATGCATCACCTAGTATGAGTCACCTTTGATGGTTCCAGATCATGCAAGGTTGGTGTTGTTTGGATAGAGAGCTCTTGACATTCAGAGACTTGATGTCTTCTTTCTTTATTTTATTATATGTAGTTTGTATCTTTTTAGACAGTCCTATTGTATTTAGCTTTATTCCTATACTTTAGATGCTCTTTTACTCATGACACAATACATGGGGTTTGGCTCTTGTATATATTAATCTTTTTTTTATCACTTTCACTCTTTTTGAATATTTTGTACCATTTTGCATATATTTATACTATGGGCCCCTTTCTTATCTTGTTATTACTTCTGCGTTGGTTATTTCTAGTTTTATTTATCGTGTTGGGTATTTTCTCGCCTGCTAGGGGTTTATAGTAGTCCCCTTCATTATCCAATTTCATATTGTGACATGCTGATTTTATGTTATAATTCAGCTGCAAATGCTTTAACAAAAAATACTCAAAAGACAAAGTTTATGGAACACCTGAAGTGTGATAAATTAATTGATTTCAAACGTAAAACTCCTTGAGGAAGGAGAGGAGCAAATGGTCAAGATGTTCATGATAATGAGGCAAGTGTTTTAAAAGAGCACCAAAATATAACACTTCATAAAACTTTGGTAAAGGTTCAGGTACCTGGAAATAATAAAAAATGTAAAGATCTCGATAATTTATGTCATATTAGAACTGAGTCAAATAAACATCAATGATATATTTACTATAATGTAGCTCTCAATATTATAAATGACTAGTTTCACGGCACATGCGTTGCACGTGTGTATCGTATATATAGTATATGATGTTGTAAAATAGAATTAATATTACTAAGTTAAAACTTTTTTAGTAAATAATTATATTTGAACGAACATAGGACAAGTAATTTTAAATGAGTAATACATATTGTCATAGAGTTACTTGTATTTTGAAATCAAAATGACAAGATATTATTAAAACATTTCAAAATACATTCGAAGTTTAAATATGGGAGAAAGTGACATTTCTTTAGTAGTATTATTTCTTACTTCACTGAATTTTGTAAACAAATCTAACCTACAAAAAAAAAAAAAAATTCATTCAAAAAATGTCACCAATAGACTTTCTTCTTGAGGTTATGAACATAAATGATGTACACCATTCAAGTACACATTTTGTCTTAAATATTCATACTTGAAATTTAGTATTGTAACACTCCAGAAATTTTTTCGAACTGAGACTCGAACCATCCTTCGTTGTGAGTAGTATTTTTACCTAGGAATTTAAATTTCTTGAGTGTTAAGGTCACTAGATGTAGCACCTTGAGTTCCAAAAAGAACTAAAGAGAGTTCATTCAAGTTATTCCTAAGTTCCTTTAAGTTTTGGGTCAACTTCAAACGATCATAACTCTCATACAAGATGAGTTAGGTGTTACAAGGTATCCAATGAAAGTTCTTTGAATTATCTTTCCAACGCCACCGAGTTTGCTCAGTTTCAAGGTTGGATGAGTGAGATATGCCCTTTTGAAGTCAAGCTATCCAGTTAAGGAAAGTTACCCGAAAATAGTAAGGGGTATTTTGGTCTTTTCCTTACCCAGTCAGAATTAATTCATTTTTAGTAAGATTTTAAGGGTCTAATCCTATTAGGTTCAGTTTTATAATCCTAATATACGCCTAGGGTTTTAGTTGAGAGTTCAACAAGAGAAAAGAAGAGAAAAGAGGAGAAAAAAGGAGAGGATCAAAGCGTTCGTCGAGAGTCTTGCGTTCTCTTGCGGATTTTTGCCATGGGTTTAATCCCTAAGAGGTATGTAACCTTTCATAGTGTTGGGTTTGTTCACCCACACGCCAAACATGTTAATTTCAGCGTTAACTTCGTCCTAAAAGATTGAGACTTTGATGTTCTTGTAGTTGTTATTCTTGAATTGTCTTTCGTTCTTGGAATTTGGGATGAGATTGAGGAGTTCTTGAGAGTTTAAGGTCGATTTTAGAGTTGTGTTTTGATTAGATTCTTGTGTACATATGTTGGGTATCTGAATCTAAAGAGGAATTGAGAAAAGAATTGAATTTAGGCGAATTGGGGTTAGAAAATGAAGAAGGAAGAAGTCGGGAAAACCTGGGTACCAGGTCCGTGTCGCAGACCTGTTCCTCAGGATTGACAAAGTTGTCTTTGCGTCGCGGAGCGGTCACGGACCGTTTTGCCTCAAAATTTATTTCATGACCAAATAATTAAATGCATCTCCGCGTTGCGGACTTGCTTCCAGACAATGATTTCTTGATCGTTTTTCATGTTTAACTATCTAAAAACACTTCTAAACATCACGAGATCTTTCCTATCACAAATCGCAACCTTGAATTCATAAAACACATTCAAGGTAGAGTTGAGTGTCAAGACTCTTGAGAGTTCTCTCAAACATTTTTGAGAAAGTCCCTTTGAGTCCTTTGAGGAGTCTTCTACAATTTCTAATAGCTTGTTTCAAGACTCGAGCAAGTGAGTATGAGAGTGAGGAGAATGTATTCATGAGTCTATTTTGTCATCACGATATACTTCATATCATGAACCATAATTTTTGAATTCATAATTCACATTCAAGAGAGAGTTAAGAGTAGAGTTCAAGGAAGCCTTTGAGTTCAATTGTGAATCTTTTGAGATCCATCATCGATTTGAGTTAAGTTTTGAGTAAGTAAGTATTAGAATGAGAAGTTTCGTATACATGAGTTCCATATTGTTTTGTAGACCCTTGAGTCGAGTCGTTCATGCACATAAATTCTGCATGAACTTCATACATTAAGCTTCTTTGAGAGGAGTAATATCTTCGAGTTCTAAGTCTTTGAGCATTGGGTTCCTAATCCCTTTGATATTATATTTCTATTTATGTGACTATTACATGTTACCTATGAAGCCCTTGAGTTGAACTGTTCATGCCCATAATTCCGCATGAACCCTATAAGTCGAACAATCTTGAGATGAGAAGTATCTTTGAGTCCTTGAGTTGAGTAGTTCATGCTCATAATTCCGCATGAACCCTCTTAGTTGAGCATTCTTGAAATGAGTAGTATCATTGGAGTTCTTGAGTTCCAAGTATTGAGTTCTATCTATGGTTATTGAAAACCTTTCATTGAGTCATTTCACGTCCATAATTTGGCATGAACCATATTTTAAGAAGTCTTTTATAAACATTTTAACTTTGTTTTAAGACTTAAGCTTTGAGTTGAGTAAAGAATAAGAGTAAAGTTCATTTCTTAAAGTGATACATGAGAACTAAGTATTACCAAGAGTAAATGTTTTTATATTTAAAAGAGGAGGAAACTGAGATTTCCAAAAGAGTTTTGAGAAGTTTGAGTAACATCTCTTGTTAGAGAAAGATTTTGAGTAATAATCTCAAACCACAGAAAGAGTCATGTTTTTAAACATATGAGCTGAGTATTTTGGGAGTAGTATCGAGCACCGATATGGAGACAAGTTTGGGTTCAGATAACTCATGTCTCCATAAACCATGTAGCCATCATGGGTAAAAAGGATCATATTTTTTAGATGACTCCTTAGTGCTTTTTAGCATAGACTAGTGGATCCACATAGTTAAGGCGTTCTATATGACG
>NW_006239333.1:27876-31790 GCF_000226075.1 Solanum tuberosum | reverse complement strand
TTGAGAAGAGGTAAGTATGTTTCCTTTTTATCAAGTTTCAAGCTTATGTTATGCTTTAGAATTCCCCTTACATGCTTGTACATTCCATGTACTGAGCCATTTGGCCTGCATCCTTTCATGATGCAGATACATGTATTTAGGGCATCAACATGAGATTCGTTGATACCACATGGTTCGAGTTAGCTATGGTGAGCCTCCTTGCTTCTGGAGGATTTCACTTACTTTTCAGTTATAGCAGTTGTTAGGATGTCGTGAGTCTTGTCCCGACTTCCATCTTTGTCAGTTAGAGGCTTCATAGATAGACAATAGAGTTTTAGAAGTCTGTTCATTTATTTTGTTAAATGTTTTAAAGACTTAAGTTTCCCATTTCGGGGTGAGTTGAATATATTATATTATTCAGAGTTTTATTTTGAGTTAAAGCTTTGTATTTAAGTTTCAATGAATTTTATTCAGTTTTTAAGCTTTTGCATGCTTAAGTTAGTCTTCCGCTTGTAGTCAGCCAGGATGATGGTTTGCTTGGGGACCAACAATGGTTCTCGAGTGCCGGCCACTCCAGGGTGTAGGCTCGGGACATGACAAGTATTTGCATGATATTAATAAGGATTAGCATAAGTATTTCAATATTTTATCTTTATATGTAATATATTTTTTACAAAATATTATTACTCAATTAATATTTGAGTAAGGCTATCATAGAGAGGTAATTTTACCAAAAAGTGTACTTTGTTGTTATCGTGAATGATGGTTAAATACAAGTTTGAGCGTATATCAAATATTTAGCTGGACCAATTCTTTATTTTAGATATATACTCTTCAGGAGAATAATTTAATTTTAATATATGAACAACATCACCTATGATGAAAAATATTTCATTTCATTAAGTTTCTACCTTATCTTTGTGGAATTGTAGTTTCTCTTTTTTTTTGCCGCATACATATCATATAGTTGTCGTCTAATGAAAGTATCTAGTATCTTATAGAAGTTGTATCATGATGTAAAATATTTAAATTTTTCGATAATAAAAATTAATAGATGAATTAAATTCAAAATATTATTTATAGAATCATTAATTTGATTTAAGATCATTTTATGATGAATCACCGTTTCTTATATTTTTTTAGATAGCTAGTAAGGAGTGTATCTTGTGAGATAAAGAAAAATTATATGGAACAATACATAGCCAATGAAGAAGGAAGACAAAAATATATGTTCATGCTATATTCACTCTAGTGTTTCATTTGATTTAAATCTCTTGCCACCAACATTTTACTTTCTCCATTCATTTTTACATACATATCTATTAAAATATAATTATTTATTGACTATATTATCATATTATAAGTAAAAGTGAAAATCTATTTTTGAAATAGTAAATTTAACATCAAAACTAATAATTCAATGGACTACATTGATGCCCATTGTTTTAGCAAAAATTAGGAAGAAACTCCTTCATTTGAGGGTAAAAGAATAAAAAATAAAAAAATAAAAAACAAAGAAGAAATATCTTACCCAAATAATATGCATTTTTTCATATATATTTAATATTATTGTCTCTTCCACAACTTTTTGTCTCTGTTAACTCATGAAAATCGTAAGAAAAATACGAGTGTGAGAATTGATGAATGATTTGCTACAATTTGTTCACCGACTCTTTCTTATGAGGTACCTCGAATTTCATTGAGTTTCGATCTTAATCATTTTTTTGCAAATAACACTTGAGATTTTTTATGAAGAAGAAGAGTAGAGAACTTAAAGAAATTGTAGTGTAAAATTGTGAGGAAACCCCTCTAATTATATCTACCAAATAGTAGTATCAATAGGTGTTAATTGTGCCTTATCCGAAAAGTCACAACCTTTCGAAAAAATCACTGCTTATCGGAAAAGTCACAACCCTTTGAAAAAAGGCACAACTCATCGGAAAAGGCACAATCCTTTAGAAAAGTCACAACCCTTCGAAAAAATCACAACCCTTCGGAAAAGTCACAACTCATTGAAATTGTCACAACCCTTTGGAAAAGTCGCAACTCATTGAAGAAGTCACAATAATTTAAATTGAAAAGGTATCTACTTTCAATATAATAAAATTAATAAATAAAATAAATTGAGTATTTCTAATTGGGGGTATTATAGTAATTCAACATTCATATGTGAGTTCATGCTTTTAAGGTAGTACTAGTTTTTCGACACGTGCGTTGTACGTGATTATCAATTCAAAACATTTAAGCAAAGATTTGAATAATAAGCTTTGCACAAAATAATATTGCAAATTCTTTTGTGAATGTTCAATGTGGATCCTCATATATATATTATTCACACAAACCTATGAAGATGATCAATGAAAAAAATTATTAATTAAATGCAATAATGTATATATTTATTTCAATTTGATGAGGTTCAATCATGTAATTAGTCGTATCTCACTAATATTACCTTATATACGATATTTGTCGTGTATTTTTCTTGTCATCTAACCAGATGTGCTTTGCACATGTATTCCACTAAATCTGTTTAGACGTCATATGAACATGTGGAAAACAACTATATTTTATTTTTTAGAACTATTTTTGTATATTAATTTTTATTTTATAAGTTATAACATAATATATGATGTTCTTTTTATTGGATCTCATATTTGACTTCTCGATTGACTGTGTACATAAATCAAAGAAAGTTATCTGACTGTCCATAGTTAACTGAGAAAGGTTTCCTTTTTTTTAACCGAAAAACTAAAAATTAAAATTAAAGAATATATTCTATCTGTGAAATCATATATATAATCACATGTTTATGTTATACCCAACAAAGATATAATTCATATACTAAACAATTTCCAATTTATTCAACAAACCATGATTCGTTCAAGGAAAAAAATAACAACACTGTGTTATCACATATATAGGGGCGGTATAATAATATGAAAAATTATTGGTCAAAAGTTAATATAAGAAAAGATGAAGACCAAAATAATTAATGTAATAACTATGAGAATTCATAATATTATAACTAAAGAATGTAAAAGAGTGTGAATAACATTTGCAATAATTAGCAATAACTAAGATAATTTATAATGTTATAACTAAAGAATTAATGTGCAATAGATGAATCTCTAATAATTTTTATACTTACATGGATAAATAGGACTTTTAATTAATGTTACTATTTTTTTTTATAGTTATTAGATTTTAATTTAGTGTAGGGACAAAATGAAAATGTTTATTCCATATTACTGCATATAAAACTTATTTTGTTAATGATAAATTTTAAATGATTCATATATATTCACATATTTTCACATTTGTTGTGAGCTTTTTTTTTTAAAAAAAAGAACTTGAAAATATTTAAAATAATATATTTTGAAGTTAGATGATCTTGTTACTTGATAATACATTCGTGACATATATAAATACCTACCATATATATCAGTATTCGTCGAAAATACTGAAATATTAAGAAATAGAAAATTAGCAAAACAAAAGGGCAATGTTTACATAGTAATAACTATTCTGAAGCAAACTTCCTGACAATCTAAATCACATAAATAACATTGATAAATAAAGTCATTTTTTTTTATCTTGAGCATCAAAAAAACAAATCATGAAAATTCTCTGACTCTTGAGAAGTTTAATAATTTTGGAAAAAGATATTCAGAAACATATATCTACATCACAGGAGAAATTGTTAACAAAAACAAATGAATTTAGACTACACTAGAAATTACACTAATACAAACTTTAACTGACGTTATTACAAGTCATATGAATTTTTCTTCGTTGAAAATACTGAAATATTAATAAATACTAAATCAGTAAAACAAAAGGGTAATGTTTATATAGTAATAACTATTTTGAAGCAAACTTCCTGACAATCTAAATCACATAAGTAGCATTGACAAATAAAGTCATTCTTTTGTCTT